>NW_007378014.1:57246-85772 GCF_000475195.1 Diaphorina citri | reverse complement strand
AGATGGAAGTGAGTGGACAGCATTGTGTACATAGGCGTTCACTCGTCATACCCGTCCCGGTACGACTGTACATAGCAATATTTGTTCGCATTTCACAAGTGAGGCATGTGTAACTATCGCCGGTCATAATGCTCACTCGACATGTTGAGCGCTTTTCCCAGTGACGCCTCGCCGGCTTTCTGGTTCATTGTTCCATGTATCCAAAGTGATTACCGAGTAACTTGACATTTTCTTTGATGAGCGCCACGCCGGCTTCCGGATTTCCCTTGATTTTAGAGGAACAGGCTAAAGACAGCTTTTATAAACGGTTTAAAGTAGGACAAGCCTCGAGTCCTGAATTCTGGTAGACAGTGACGTAGGTCTACCCATGCGTGTGATTAAAGGAAGAACTCTTACTTTCTAACTAAGATTATGTAAAGAACATCCATATGTTTTATAATGCTTATCTTGGTGATTTATATGAAAAAAAATTTAATTTAACTAAGGTGCCCGTTCTATTTAGATCCCATTACATTTGGGAACTGTTTACCTCACACGGATTTCCGTACACAAGGTTAGGTGAACTGGGGAAAAGAGGAGGTCTATAGACTTTCTCCGGCTAGTGGAGTTCAGCTCGAGGTTAGAAGTCTGCTAGAAGGTGTTAGAAGACAGAAGGCCGCTAGAACGTTGCTGGTGGTTAGGAGTTTGTTGGTGTCTATTAGATTTATGCTGATGTCTATCAGTTTCGTGATGGTTTTTAGCATTTTACAAGCATTTAAGAGCATGGGGCAGCTGGTCAATGGCTTGAGCGGGCTCTTGTGAGCTCAGCCAAAGCATAAGCTGCTAGTTTCGGCTTCACGTCGGAGATGGAGACTGCAGTTACTGTGTTTTAAAGTCGTGACCGGACAAGAGTTACAGTGAGAAGAACCCCTACCACAAACACGACTAAGGTCAGTTGTACAGACAACTCAACCACTACCTGTCCCTCCATTCTAAACAAAGTCGAAACTTTATACAAAGAAAAAGAAGGCGGAGGGAGAAATCCAAATAGTGTTCCAAATACATCGAAAATCGACTCCAGAACAACCAACAGAATTGAAAAATTGGAGGTAAGCCGCTGTTGGACGGGAGGGCGGAGGAGTATAACTCGTCCCAGCCCTTTGTCGATCGTCGGTCAATCGCTATGGTCTACCAATGGGTAAGCCTTATGGTCGCGCGACCAGCCTAACATTGTCATACTTTCCCCGTTAACTTTCTCTCTTACTGGAACGTGGCCCTACTGCTTGAATCATTACGACACTATAGGTTATTTTTACACACTTTTTCCGACAGACGACAATGTGTTTATTAGTGACAAAACTAAGTTATGATTAATAATGGACATGACCTTATGAAGAAAGGCGTCTTGTTTAGGTTTCTGGTCGCACGCGCAGTTGCCTGACCCGCGCCCAGTGAAATGAAGTAGAGGGTAAAGTTAAAGGTATAAGGAGTAGTACCACTATTACGAGTGAGCTGTACAACTCGCGAAAAGGGTCACTGCGGAGCGGCCGAAAGACCAAGTAACAAGGTACATAGGTTTCACTAATGGCTCATTGAACTGTAAAAGAAACTACTCGCGGTGCGGCCGAAGGCCTAAAGGGAACTAAAATCTCCTTGTCCGATTTCTGTCGAAAATATTTGCCAAATTTCATCCTGTTCGGAGCTCAGGACTTAAGACCATCTGTCACTGCATCCAGATGGGTACGCACACTAATTTCCTTCTTGAGAATGAAAGATTGATTCTAATACATTTCTTGTAGGTATACAAAATATTACGAATAGAACCACTAAATATACTTTTTTTTAAATTAAATTGATTCCACGGGCAAGATAAATCTAGGGTAATGTAAACCCTTGACAAATGGAGTGTGCCTAAAGGCATGTGTTCCAATCCACTTGACCCCTTTTCTCCTCCAGATATCTGAAAGAGGCCGATCACCTCAAGTCGAGCTCCAATCTTCAGACGATCTTCCACAATCTTCTGTCTTCCGGCGATCTTGCAACGACCACCAATCCTCAAACAACCACAGATAATCTAAATACGACTACAGATAGTCAAAGCACTACCAAAAATCGTAAAATGTTCGTAAATTCTCGTACCCCGTCGACCAGTTACCGAACTCGCCCGAGAACACTCGAGTCGGTTTCGTATTCGACGATCAAAGCCGAAGTGCAGCCTCTACCTCTGACGTCAATGACACAAAATTTCAGCACTGGCCTGTTCTCAATGTCACTCTTCTTGGGGATGGTGTTTGTGCTGATTCCAGTCAACATGTCTGTTGAGTTGGTGATGGACAGGGAGGTAAGATTTGTTTCAGCTTTGAAATATGTTTCTTTTTCTTCCGCCTCCCTCTTTAGGTTTATCACAAGGTTTATGTAGCTTTTAGCTGAGGTCTTGTTGGTTGTCTTAACTTTTTAACCTCCATTCGGCGACAACCTGCCCTCCCGCCTCCTCATATTTAAGTCACTCAGCCTGAGCGGGGTCGGGAAAAGCCAGCAGCACACGATTAGCGATTACCCAGATGGTTACCCATTCGAATACCAGCGCGCTGGCGGCTTTACCAGTATGAAAGGATAAATGAAAAATGAAAAGAGAGAATGGTTGCACATGAGAAACTTAGTAATGCTGTGATATCCATAAAAATTGTGAAAAGGCTCTGCTTTTCCACAAATAATTCATGTTTTGATTCGATACTACTTATACCGGTACTGAATACTTCTTCCACAGAACAAATCCAAAAACCAGCTCCGCGTCAACGGACTGGGCGCGGTCATCTACTTCATCTCCCATTTCCTCATTCTCATTTTCCTCATCATAGTGGTCTACCTGGGCCTCCTCACCCTGATCTACATCTTCAACCTGTCCTTCCTCAAGAACAAGATCTCCTTCATCGTCATGGGCTTCCTGATATCTCTGGTAACTCCGTCGCTCATCCTGTTCTGTACATGCCTCAGCTATTTCTTCAACAGGAGCAACACAGCGCGCTCCATCATGCCTAATATAGTGACTGTGTTTGCGTTCATACCGTTTGTCATGGTGTCGTGCAGCCATATGTATAATATTGGTAAGTTTGTCACGCACAGACATATTTGTGACATAGACCACTATCTAGCTATGGGACGTTAAACAGAGAGTAGACTAGCGTCTGGCTGTGCGACTATTAACAGGGAGGAGAACAGCTAACCATAACCAGCCTAGCTAGCTAGAAGTTTTTCAAAGGGTTCTCTCTGCTTAAAAAACAAAAAACAAAAACAAAAAAAACAAACAAAAAAAAAAAACAAACAAGCACACGACCTTCCGATGGTTGACTGTGGTTCGGGACGAGCCAATTAAACAAGTCTAGAGACCATCACCCCGGTGTATGGCAGATACAAAAAGATATCTTTTCTTTATCCTACCATCACCATTCGGCGAAAGCTAAAGCCGCTACAACAAGAACACAGAAAATATTGCCTAGGGTAGGGCAATCTCTACTATTCACCCCTGTTCACCTCTGACAGACGGAAAGTCGGCACAAGTTGCCTGGATCAATAATTCCGTGGTTGTAGCAAAAGATCGTGCGCTAGCACGCATAGGCAGGTTAAGAACCATGATGAATACCATGGATTCTACTTTAAGGGCGTTCGCGCTCAGGTGTAGGACATCTTCCGATGTTCTATATCCGAGTCTCATGAAAACTGAGTGTTCTTCTCTGTTCCCAGGTGACGGCCTGTACCACAGGCTGCACTCCTTCTTCTGTCTGGTGGACACCATCTACATCCCCTACTCCATCATCTACTTCATGGACATCATCCACATCAACTGCGAGCTCCACAACAACTGTCCCTCCCTCACGTTCGCCGAGTACCTGTCCTATCCGGAACTGCGCACGATTGCGTGGTCCTCCATCGCGCAGATTCCCGTCCTGTTTGGGTTCCTCCTGTACTTGGACGCGAAGAAGTCCGGCTCACGGCACTTGGATATCGTGCGCCAGCTGTGTGGTTGGTCCCGTCCCGTGACGGGCGAAGAGTATCAGAGGGCGTCTCTGAAAGATTTATCGGTGGAGGAGGGAGAGGAGGAGGGAGGAGATGAGGATGTACTGATGGAGAAGAATAAGGTGAAGGATTTGGTCGAGTGTAACGCGGTGTACAATCAGCCCGTGGTCCTTCTGCAGAACCTGACCAAGGTGTATAACAAAGGTGAGTGTGTGTTGAAGCTTCCAAGTGGAAAGAATCTCTAAGGTCGAGAGAATTGGGACACATGCCTTCAGACACACTCCAAGGGGACCAAGCACTTACTTTGCAAGCGCTTGGTCCCCAATTGGATTCCCGTCCCGGGGCGAACTTTATCATGAACAGATAAGATTCATTCTCGGAACGGCTGGCTTTCTCCTATCCTGTCTTCCTTCTCTCTTTCATTTCGGGACGATAAGACCTTGTTACAGTTCGCTCTATCAAACCTTTTCCCCTCTTTCCGCAGGGATCTCATTAAGCTCCTCATTTGTCCCTACGAGACTGTATGTATGCCAAAGGGGCGTACCTATATATTTAATAGTTATTCTTTCCCCTCTTTCCGCAGGGATCTCATTAAGCTCCTCATTTGTCCCTACGAGACTGTATGTATGCCAAAGGGGCGTACCTATATATTTAGTAGATATCTACAATTGAAAGAGAAAGCAAAATAATAATTATTCAAAGCACTACCAAAAATCGTAAAATGTTCGTAAATTCTCGTACCCCGTCGACCAGTTACCGAACTCGCCCGAGAACACTCGAGTCGGTTTCGTATTCGACGATCAAAGCCGAAGTGCAGCCTCTACCTCTGACGTCAATGACACAAAATTTCAGCACTGGCCTGTTCTCAATGTCACTCTTCTTGGGGATGGTGTTTGTGCTGATTCCAGTCAACATGTCTGTTGAGTTGGTGATGGACAGGGAGGTAAGATTTGTTTCAGATTTGAAATATGTTTCTTTTTCTTCCGCCTCCCTCTTTAGGTTTATCACAAGGTTTATGTAGCTTTTAGCTCAGGTCTTGTTGGTTGTCTTAACTTTTTAACCTCCATTCGGTGACAACCTGCCCACCCGCCTCCAGCCTGAGCAGGGTCGGGAAAAGCTAGCAGCACACGATTAGCGATTACCCAGATGGTTACCCATTCGAATACCAGCGCGCTGGCGGATTTACCAGTATGAAAGGATAAATGAAAAGAGAGAATGATTGCACATGAGAAACTTAGTAATGCTGTGATATCCATAAAAATTGTGAAAAGGCTCTGCTTTACCACAAATAATTCATGTTTTGATTCGATACTAATTATACCCGTACTGAATACTTCTTCCGCAGAACAAATCCAAGAACCAGCTCCGCGTCAACGGACTGGGCGCGGTCATCTACTTCATCTCCCATTTCCTCATTCTCATTTTCCTCATCATGGTGGTCTACCTGGGCCTCCTCACCCTGATCTACATCTTCAACCTGTCCTTCCTCAAGAACAAGATCTCCTTCATCGTCATGGGCTTCCTGATATCTCTGGTGACTCCGTCGCTCATTCTGTTCTGTACATGCCTCAGCTATTTTTTCAACAGGAGCAACACAGCGCGCTCCATCATGCCTAATATAGTGACTGTGTTTGCGTTCATACCGTTCGTCATGGTGTCGTGCAGCCATATGTACAATATTGGTAAGTTTGTCACGCACAGACATATTTGTGACATAGACCACTGTCTAGCTATGGGACGTTAAACAGAGAGTAGACTAGCGTCTGGTTGTGCGACTATTAACAGGGAGGAGAACAGCTAACCATAACCAGCCTAGCTAGCTAGAAGTTTTTCAAAGGGTTTTCTTGACTGTGGTTCGGGACGAGCCAATCAAACATGTTCTCTGGAGCAACATCACTCTGAGGGAGCACATGGAAACCTACGCCGCTATACGGGGAGTGCCCAACAGTGATATTCCCAGGTGAGATAATTAGCGAGCGAGGAAAGTCCAGGACTAGCCAGCGGCAATCGGAAGGAATCTTTTTCATGACGGAATTCGGTAAAGGAAACAGGTTTTGGGACAATGTCGACCATAGTACGTTTAATAAGATCACTGATATCGGAATTGGTACTCCCGACCTACATATAAAATTATTTACCTATTATAGTTGATTTTTGATAAAGGTTTAACGTCACTGTATAACTGCTAAGGTTTTAGTGACGCAGGTTTTATCCTCCATCCGGTGACATCCTGTAGCTTGGTTGGTAGCGCGTTTGCCTTTCACTCGTAAGCGCTCGGTCGCGGCTGCGATTCCCGCCCGGGACTCATTTTATCCTAAACAGATAAGGTTCGTTCTCGGAACGGCTGGCTTTCTCCTACCCTGCCTTCCTTCTTTCTCCGCTTTCGGGACACTAAGACCTTAGCAGTTACAGTTCCCTCTGTCAAACACTTTCATGGTACGATTTTGGGTAATTACTCAGAAACCACGACAATGAAAAAGAAAACTCTTTTGTGTCTAACCTAACCTTATAATAACACTAACCACTGCTCTAATTATGAAAACTTCTTTTTGCTCTTAACCTAACCCTATAATAACACTGGTCACTGCTTGTTTGTGCCAGTTCTTTTGGAATCTCCCATTGACGTGACTTCTGAAGAAGTACCCAATTATCCAATCGTGCTCATAATTTATCTTTTCATTTTTGTTTGCAGACTGGTGAACTCCTTCATCGACGGTCTCCACATAGGGGATCACGCGGACAAGGAGGTGTACGAATGTTCTGGAGGCACCAGACGGAAGTTGAGCTACGCCCTGGCCATGATCGGGAACCCCCGCATTGTGCTGCTGGATGAACCGTCCACCGGGATGGACCCCAAGTCGAAGCGATTCCTGTGGGACACCATACTGGCGAGCTTCCAGGTAACTTATTGCCTGCCACTCAAGATGAGTTTTATCTTTTATCACACGCAATGATCAGTTCATCAGATCAGTCGAACTTATCGGATAGACATTCCCCACTCACGATGAGTTCTATCTTCTATCGCTCATCGCATGCGACAAAAATCATCTTGAGTGGCGGGCCTTACTTTTCGTGTCCTCTTCTTTCTCAAGATTTGAATTTCCAGTAATTCGCGAGGTAGAGGGGTACCTACTTACTACTTACTTGCTTTCTGTGTCTTTGATTCATGTGGAACACCATACTTGCTAGATTCCAGGTAAAATATACCTTGTATAGGTTCCAGACAATGTGATGGGTTCCTTGAATAGATTATTTTCTGTACATGGGTCCCAGAGTCTCAGGCAATTTCGATCAACTTCGGTCGACGCCCCTTTTAGATAACAACAAAGCCAGCCTAGTTAGTTTGTCTATCCGGGGTGAACTTTATCCTATATCCTGACTGGTCTCCTATCCTGTACTCTTTCCTTCTTGGATTTCGGGACTTTATCCTAAACAGATGAGGTCCTTTCTAGGAACCGCCGACTGTCTCCTATCCTGCCCTCCTTTTCTCTACGATTTCGGAACGGTAAGTTGTTACAGTTCCCTCTATCAAACCTCAAAAAGACTATACTGTAGAGCTATAGACTCTATAGAGGAAGTTACATATGTGCTTTATTTTGTTGCAGGGTTCTAGAGGAGCGTTACTCACCACGCATTCCATGGAGGAAGCCGATGCTCTGTGTTCCAGAGTAGGCATCATGGTGCAAGGCCAACTCAGGTATTAACATTCTGCTCACCATAATAAATTATTATCGAAAAAGAATGTAATCTCAAGTAAGTCATGTAAAGGTAAAAACATATTAATACACTACTATCACTTTACGGGAGCTCATGGGGGGTCAGAAAGATGTAGTTCCAAGTTCTCCCACAATATAGTACCCAGGTGATTTCATGATAGCCACTTCGCCCTAACGCCACGCGAGCTTACGTGACGTGATAGTGTATTAATTTCTAACTTGAAAGTGCCAAGGAAGAGGTAAATATGAAGATGCGAGATGAAAAAGTACTAAACAAGTCTTTACTTAATCTTTATCTTCACTTATTATTGTTTTGTAAATGTTTGTGATTCTTAAAAAGGGCTCGTCCCGTAAATATACATTTATTATTATTATTATTATTATTATCTGAACATTTGCAACATACTTGTAATCAGCCGGGGGGTCTGCCTAATTTGGGGGTTGAACTTGAGTCTGGTTTTGGCTTGGTTCGTGGCCCCAACCATTAGGTAACTATATCTAGGTAGGCACTCCCTTACTCATATTATTGTATTTATTACTATTGTAATATTGTACCTACTGTTAAAATATGGATAAAATAAAGCACTAATAATATATACTAATACTAAAACCTACTTACTTACATAATAATGATAACAACGGCATTGGCTCTTCTGTTTCACAGGTGTATCGGCTCCACACAACATCTCAAGAACCAGTATGGTGCTGGTTATACCCTGGAGATAAAGATGCAAGTGACATCAATTTTGTTCTCAATAAACTCTTTGGTAGCCAGCCTAGTTAGCTCGGATGGTAGCATGTCTGCTTTGTAACTGCGGGTTCGATTTCCACCCGGGGCGGATTTTATCCTGGAGGGCGTTCTCGAAACGGCTGGCTTTCTGCTATCCCGTCTCCTTTCTTAGAGAAAAATAATAATTTAGAGCATGTTTCCGTCCAAAATCCCCAGGTTCAAATCGGGGGCCACAACATCACCACGAACTTCGGCACCGCGTTCCATCTGATCGGCTACTGTCCCCAACACAACGCTCTCTGGAGCAACATCACTCTGAGGGAGCACATGGAAACCTACGCCGCTATACGGGGAGTGCCCAACAGTGATATTCCCAGGTGAGATTATTAGCGACCGCCCGGGACTCATTTTATCCTAAACAGATAAGGTTCGTTCTCGGAACGGCTGGCTTTCTCCTACCCTGCCTTCCTTCTTTCTCCGCTTTCGGGACACTAAGACCTTAGAAGTTACAGTTCCCTCTGTCAAACCTCTTGACACAGTTTCGTTGTACGATTTTGGGTAATTACTCAGAAACCACGACAGTGAAAAAGAAAACTCTTTCTTGTTCAACCTAACCTTATAATAACACTAATCACTGCTCTCATTGTGAAAACTTCTTTTTGCTCTTAACCTAACCCTATAATAACACTGGTCACTGCTCGTTTGTGCCAGTTCTTTTGGAATCTTCCATTGACGTGACTTCTGAAGAAGTACCTACCCAATTATCCAATTGTGCTCATAATTTATCTTTTCATTTTTGTTTGCAGACTGGTGAACTCCTTCATCGACGGTCTCCACATAGGGGATCACGCGGACAAGGAGGTGTACGAATGTTCTGGAGGCACCAGACGGAAGTTGAGCTACGCCCTGGCCATGATCGGGAACCCCCGCATTGTGCTGCTGGATGAACCGTCCACCGGGATGGACCCCAAGTCGAAGCGATTCCTGTGGGACACCATACTGGCGAGCTTCCAGGTAACTTATTGCCTGCCACTCAAGATGAGTTTTATCTTTTTCACAGGTGTATCGGCTCCACACAACATCTCAAGAACCAGTATGGTGCTGGTTATACCCTGGAGATAAAGATGCAAGTGACATCCTACCACTCCGAGGATACTACTCTCACTCATGTCACTACTATTCAGGTGAGTAACTATCACTCCGAGGATACTACTCTCACTCATGTCACTACTATTCAGGTGAGTAACTATCACTCCGAGGATACTACTCTGACTCATGTCACTACTATTCAGGTGAGTAACTATCACTCCGAGGATACTACTCTGACTCATGTCACTACTATTCAGGTGAGTAAGCTGCGGCTCCTCCCTCTTCCTCAAGAACAAGTTCGGCATTGGCTATCATTTGACGTAAGTACCTAATTCGTAGATGTGTACATAGTGGTTAACCCATCCTTAGGGCTCTTTGCCCCTACACCGAAGCCTCGGAGTGGGCTTTTTGTGTATGGAGTAGGTACTTAATTTTTTCTTCTCCTTTATGAAAAGCCAGCAGCACGCGATTGCCCAGATGGTTACTAACGATTCGCAACTTTGCTTAACTTCAGTGATCAATCGCCGCGCAGCTGGGTGGATTTTATCCTAAGCACGCTCGACATATACCCGTCCGTGTCTTCATCAGTCGTTACACCCTGTAGAGAATTAAGAGAAACTTAATGATCACCCTGTATGATAATAACAGTGCTTCTACTGATTGGATAGGACTCAAGACTACCTCATTGAGGCTGTGTTTATGTACTGGGCTGAGCTAGGCCATTCTTGGCCTTTCTTGGCGTGTGGAAAATTATGTGGTAACTTAACACAGAGTCTTCATGAGCTTGTAAACTTGTAAAGTTGGCGGGAAATTCGAAATTTTGATTTTTTTTCGCAACGCGTACAATCTGAATTCATTTTTTACTTTTTATCTCTAGTTTGCACGTTTATATTATACTTTTCATTTAAATTAGATATTACAAACAAGCGAATTACAAAGCAAACAAAAATAAATATAAAATAAATTTTAAAAATTGCCGCCGGGACAGAGGGTTAGAAAAAATGCCCAACAATCCCACGCTATCCTTGCTTAAGTTACCACTCCAATGCAAAACTGTAGAAACAATATCCCATCTCACCTCATCCCAGCTCATCTCAGCCCGTTACATAAACACGGCCTGAGAGCTAGAGATGGGAAAAGGGAAAAGAACGAACGAACTGTAGGAACTGGTTCTTTGAAAAAGTTCGTTCCTGAACTGAACTGTTCTTTCTGAACGGTAAGTTTATTTCGATCAACCGTCAACCGTTCACCTTACAACTAAACTTCTATTTATTGCAATTTATTGCCTCTTTATTTATTTATTTTATTTGAGAATAAAGCCTGATTCACACTATAGTGCCAGTCAAGGTCCAGTCACGGTCCGGTAACGGTCCGATCAAAAGATTGAGTATAGCTTGATTCACACTATAGTGCCAGTCAAGGTCCAGTCACGGTCCGGTAACGGTCCGATCAAAAGATTGAGTATAGCTTGATTCACACTATAGTGCCAGTCAAGGTCCAGTCACGGTCCGGTAACGGTCCGATCAAAAGATTGAGTATAGCTTGATTCACACTATAGTGCCAGTCAAGGTCCAGTCACGGTCCGGTATCGGTCCGATCAAATGATTGTTGAAGGCAAGTAAATGTGAGTGTACACACTAGACGTTCTAGTCAAGTTACGGTAACGGTCAGCTCACAGTCAAAATTTGGAACATTCTCGCGACGAATCTTTTTGATCGGACCGAAACTGGACCGTGACCGGAGCGAGACTGGCACTGTAGTGTGAATAGGTAGCGATCAAGCAACGATCAACATTCCTTCGTTCAGACCAACTAGAAATGAAAGAAAAATGACCGAAGCATGACCGAAGCATGAACGTTGCTTGAACGATAGTGTGAATACTCAATCTTTTGATCGGACCGTTACCGGACCGTGACTGGACCTTGACTGGCACTATAGTGTGAATCAGGCTTTATTCTGCCATCACCATTCGGCTACAGCTAACTAGGCTCGCTATTCTGATATTCAAAAAAACATTGTTTAACTGGTTTTAGATGCGACCTCCAAACCTGGCGGCGAAGACGACAAAATTGCAGGCATCGGTCACGAGTCGGTCGTCATAGAACGGTCCGAACTTCAAGTGTTCGCCGCCATCACTCGACTCCGACTGATACGACTGTTCCGGGACGGTCAGAAGTTGTACATTATGCTGATTATACCGCTGATATTTGCCGCCATCGGAATGTATATGCATCGGAACGTCAACATTGACTTCGTCACCAAACCTTTGAACTTGTCACAATGTAAGTGGAAAGAGTAGACTGCATGGATTACACGAGGTCATTTCGGACTCTGACTACTGGCCTACTGTAAACACCACTGAACCAGCGCGATAGCACGTTGAATTCACCAGTTCCCTAGGGATCACTGAAGTCAAGCAACGTTGCGCGTGGTTAGTACCTGGATGGGTGACCATCTGAGGAGTCGCGTGCTGCTGGGTTCCCGGCTTCGCTCAGGCTGGGTGAGGTTAAATAGAGGAGGCAGGTGGCTTGCTGGCTTGTCACCGAATGATGGGTAAAACCCTCGCCACGAGGAGACCCAAGTTGTTCAAAGTGTTGTTAAACCCCTATACTTACCCCAAAACTAAATAAATGTATTACCTTTCTCGTGCGCGTATTTTAGACTCTTATGCACGCATAGGCAGGTTAAGAACCATGATGAATACCATGGATTCTACTTTAAGGGCGTTCGCGCTCAGGTGTAGGACATCTTCCGATGGTCTATATCCGAGTCTCATGAAAACTGAGTGTTCTTCTCTGTTCCCAGATGACGGCCTGTACCACAGGCTGCACTCGTTCACGTTGCCAACTCTACGGACGCTCAACGTTTCCTCTCCTATTTCGACAACAGCTCCATCACCCTGTACAACGGTAGCTACCCGTCCCTCCTCAGCTACAACCAAACGATGCCGCTACTGGGCGCTATCAACGTGTACGGAGTGAACAACTTTACGCTTGTTTATAACGATACGTGTCAGCATGCCCTGCCCATACTGCTCAACTTGCTGGATAATGTGTACGACAGGTGAGTTCGAAGGTAGGTATTACGAGTGAGCTGTACAACTCGCGAAAAGGGTCACTGCGGAGCGGCCGAAAGACCAAGTAACAAGGTCCATAGGTTTCACTAATGGCTCATTGAACTGTAAAAGAAACTACTCGCGGTGCGGCCGAAGGCCTAAAGGGGACTAAAATCTCCTTGTCCGATTTCTGTCGAAAATATTTGCCAAATTTCATCCTGTTTGGAGCTCAGGACTTAAGACCATCTGTCACTGCATCCAGATGGGTACGCACACTAATTTCCTTCTTGAGAATGAAAGATTGATTCTAATACATTTAAAGTGGGAAAAAAAATATTACGAATAGAACCACTAAATATACTTTTTTTTAAAAATTATTGATTCCACGGGCAAGATAAATCTAGGGTAATGTAAACCCTTGACAAATGGAGTGTGCCTAAAGGCATGTGTTCCAATCCACTTGACCCCTTTTCTCCTCCAGATATCTGAAAGAGGCCGATCACCTCAAGTCGAGCTCCAATCTTCAGACGATCTTCCACAATCTTCTGTCTTCCGGCGATCTTGCAACGACCACCAATCCTCAAACAACCACAGATAATCTAAATACGACTACAGATAGTCAAAGCACTACCAAAAATCGTAAAATGTTCGTAAATTCTCGTACCCCGTCGACCAGTTACCGAACTCGCCCGAGAACACTCGAGTCGGTTTCGTATTCGACGATCAAAGCCGAAGTGCAGCCTCTACCTCTGACGTCAATGACACAAAATTTCAGCACTGGCCTGTTCTCAATGTCACTCTTCTTGGGGATGGTGTTTGTGCTGATTCCAGTCAACATGTCTGTTGAGTTGGTGATGGACAGGGAGGTAAGATTTGTTTCAGATTTGAAATATGTTTCTTTTTCTTCCGCCTCCCTCTTTAGGTTTATCACAAGGTTTATGTAGCTTTTAGCTCAGGTCTTGTTGGTTGTCTTAACTTTTTAACCTCCATTCGGTGACAACCTGCCCACCCGCCTCCAGCCTGAGCAGGGTCGGGAAAAGCTAGCAGCACACGATTAGCGATTACCCAGATGGTACTTCACTGGCCGACACGTTTGTAGCTCTGGAAAAAGGTAAAGTAAACGTAGAGACACTATCATAACATCACGTGAGCTCACGTGTTCCGCTATAACGCCAATGTAGAAGAGGAATTCGTTGATCGGATTGTGTTTAGTGTCCCTCAGGACTCTGTTATGTCACTGGCTGACACGTTTGTAGCTCTGGAAAAAGGTAAAGTAAACGTAGAGACACTATCATAACATCACGTGAGCTCACGTGTTCCGCTATAACGCCAATGTAGAAGAGGAATTCGTTGATCGGATTGTGTTTAGTGTCCCTCAGGACTCTGTCACTTCACTGGCCGACACGTTTGTAGCTCTGGAAAAAGGTAAAGTAAAGGTAGAGACACTATTATAACATCACGTGAGCTCACGTGTTCCGCTATAACGCCAATGTAGAAGAGGAATTCGTGGATAGGATTGTGTTCAGTGTCCCTCAGGACTCTGTCACTTCACTGGCCGACACGTTTGTAGCTCTGGAAAAAGGTAAGGTAGAAACACAGTACCATCACGTCACGTCACGTGAAGTCATGAGGAATCTGATAGATGAAGTTGAAAGTTTTCCCATAATATTGTAGGTAGGTAATTTTTTTCGGGACAGCCACACTACTATCACGTCACGTGACGTAACGTGATGGTAGTGTGGCTGTCCTGTACGAGATTCTCTACAATCTACAATATTATGGGAAAACTTTGAACTACATCTTTCTGACGTAAAGTAATGACGTGACGTGATGGTAGTGTGGCTGTCCTGAACGAGATTACCCTGGTAAGTACGAAACAGCCTGGTGATGAGGTAGATTCGTATTTGTATAAGCTTAACCCATTCTTTAAGGCTGTTTGCCCCTACATCTGAGCCTCTCAGTTTTGCCTTTTTGTGTATTTAACTCAATACTGCTATCCCCGGGCCTTGATGGAATCATTAAGAGGACACCAAGAGGTACCATCCAGGTCAGAGAGCTCGCTCAGGACCCCCTCTAGTAATAAGGTAGTCAAGGATTCGAATACAAGTAAAGGCGTGAAATTTTGTTCTTTGGTAGCCAGCCTAGTTAGCTTGGACGATAGCGTGTCTGCTTTGTAACTGCGGGTTCGATTTCCACCCGGGGCGGATTTTATCCTGGAGGGCGTTCTCGAAACGTCTGGCTTTCTGCTATCCCGTCTCCCGTCCATAATCCACTCCAGTCAAGTGAAGACCATGTCTAGAAATATGTATGATATCGTACTTGACCATTATCTCAAACTAAACAAAAAATTAAAATGATTCCACGGGCAAGATAAATCTAGGGTAATGTACGTATAAACCCTTGACAAATGGAGTGTGCCTAAAGGCATGTAATGTGTTCCAATCCACTTGACCCCTTTTCTCCTCCAGATATCTGAAAGAGACCGATCACCTCAAGTCGAGCTCCAGTCTTCAGACGATCTTCCACAATCTTCTGTCTTCCGGCGATCTTGCAACGACCATCAATCCTCAAACAACCACAGATAATCTAAATACGACTACAGATAGTCAAAGCACGGGGATCACGCGGACAAGGAGGTGTACGAATGTTCTGGAGGCACCAGACGGAAGTTGAGCTACGCCCTGGCCATGATCGGGAACCCCCGGATTGTGCTGCTGGATGAACCGTCCACCGGGATGGACCCTAAGTCGAAGCGATTCCTGTGGGACACCATACTGGCGAGCTTCCAGGTAGCTACTTCCTGCCCGCCACTCAAGATGAGTTTTATCTTCTATCACACGCAATGATCAGTTCATCAGATCAGTCGAACTTATCGGATAGACATTCCCCACTCACGATGAGTTCTATCTTCTATCGCTCATCGCATGCCACAAAAATCATCTTGAGTGGCGGGCCTTACTTTTCGTGTCCTCTTCTTTCTCAAGATTTGAATTTCCAGTAGTTCGCGAGGTAGAGGGGTACTTACTACTTACTTGCTTGCTTTCTGTGTCTTTGATTCATGTAGAACACCATACTTGCTAGCTTCCAGGTAAAATATACCTCGTACCTCGTATAGGTTCCTTGAATAGATTATTTTCTGTACATGGGTCCCAGAGTGCCAGAGTCCCAGGCAATTTCGATCAACTTCGGTCGACGCTCTTTTAGATAACAACAAAGCCAGCCTAGTTGGTTTGTCTATCCGGGGTGAACTTTATCCTATATCCTAACTGGTCTCCTATCCTGTACTCTTTCCTTCTTGGATTTCGGGACTTTATCCTAAACAGATGAGATCCGTTCTAGGAACCGCTGACTGTCTCCTATCCTGCCCTCCTTTTCTCTACGATTTCGGAACGATAAGTTGTTACAGTTCCCTCTATCAAACCTCAAAAAGACTATACTGTAGAGCTATAGACTCTATAGAGGAAGTTGTGTGCTTTATTTTGTTGCAGGGTTCTAGAGGAGCGTTACTCACCACGCATTCCATGGAGGAAGCAGATGCTCTGTGTTCCAGAGTAGGCATCATGGTGCAAGGCCAACTCAGGTATTAATATTCAGCTCACCATAATAAATTATTATCGAAAAAGAATGTAATCTCAAGTGAGTCATGTAAAGGTAGAAACATATTAATACACTACTATCACTTTACGGGAGCTCATGGGGGGTCAGAAAGATGTAAGTAGTTCAAAGTTCTCCCACAATACAGTACCCAGGTGATTTCATGATAGCCACTTCGCCCTAACGCCACGCGAGTTTACGTGACGTCACGTGACGTGATAGTGTATTAATTTCTAACTTGAAAGTGCCAAGGAAGAGGTAAATATGAAGATGCGAGATGAAAAAGTACTAAACAAGTATTTACTTAATCTTTATCTGAACATTCTGAACATTTGCAACATACCTTAAGGCGGTCTCTTCCTGATCCCTTATGTGCCTCGTCCATTTTAATTTAGGACTATTGCACTATTTGCAACATACCTACTTACATGCTAAACAATAGGAAATCCAAGATGGCGCGCCTGTACCCTGTACTAAACAATAGGAAATCCAAGATGGCGCGCCTGTACCCTGTACTAACCTATAGGAAATCCAAGATGTCGCACCATTGGAATCGATTCCATTTCCGAAAGGAACTTGATAAATGATATGATTCTTCTTCCTTTCTTTTCAAGTCCTTTGGGAATCTCCCTTTCTTCCTTTAGGAAAGTTATTTTTTGTATTTAGCTGCTGCGGTGCTCAGTACTTAAGGTTGTAAAAATAAACTATGTACTCCGAGTAAATAATTATGAATTTTATTCAACAATAATATTTCGTTTTTCTTTCCGTTATCTTCAACCTCTAACTTCAACTGGGTAATGGCCGGGATCCCACAATGTGCGTTTAAACTCGGTTAAAGTTTACCTCTGGTATGAAGCAATCTGATTGGTTGATTTAAAAAATTTCGGCCAATCATATTGCTTGATCAAAGAGTACAATTTACGTTATGTTCCTATCAAATCGCCTGTAAAATATATGACCGTTCATTGAACGTATTGTGACTGGAGCGTGATCGGAACGGATAGTGGTAACTAGAGTTAAGGTAGAAACACACTGCCATCACGTCACGTCACGTGAGCTCATGGGGAGTCAGAAAGATGTAGTTCTAGTTCCAAGATTTCCCATAATACAGTCGAACCTGTCTAAGTGGGACTCGTCTAAGTGGGAAACCTGAATAACTGGGAAAAAAATCGTGGCCCCTTCATGGCAACCTCTCTAAATAGGACACTTCTTTACTGGGAAACCTGGATAACTGGGAAAAAATTGTTGGTCCCTTAGATTCCCACTTAGACAGGTTCGACTGTATTGTATGTAGTTTCGTTCATGATAGCCACACTGCCCTTAAGTCACGTGAGTTCAAGTGACGTGAGGACGGTGTGGTGTGTTTCCGCCTTTGAGAGAGAGAAAAAATACACTTCAATTAATGCATATGCAATACTTTAATATAAAACATCCATTGAACATTTATTTTTTTTATTTATAATCGTTTTTTTTATCTTTTTCTTTTTCTATTTAATGTTAACAACACAGGAACATAGTAAGGTTATGACTGAAGAACATGTGAGAGAAAGAGGGAGGGAGAGAAAGAAGAAAAGAAGAAAGAGAGCGAGGAGGGGGAGAAGGGGAGAGAAAAAGACGGAAGAGAGAGAATGAGATAAAGAAGGAAGGGAGGGAGAGAGAGAGAGAAAGGGAGAGAAATAGGAAGGGAGGGAGAGAAGGGGAAAGAAAAGAGGAAGAGAGAGAGAGAGGTGGAGGGGGAGAGAAAAGAGAAAGAAAGAAAGAAAGAGAGAGAGATAAGGACGAAGAGAGGATGTGTGAAAGAGAGAAAAAAAACACACAGAGCGATAAAAAGAGAGGGATGAGAGAAAGAGAGCTACAAAAAGATGGTAGAAAAGACGAATGAGAGAAAAAGAAGAAGAAGAAGTAAAGATGAGGAAAGGAGGGAGAGAGAAATGAGAAAGGCCGCCGAGGATACTACTCTCACTCATGTCACTACTATTCAGGTGAGTAACTATCACTCCGAGGATACTACTCTCACTCATGTCACTACTATGTACAAAAAATAAGGAATCCAATGGTGAAAACCGCTCATCTAGAAGTGGGTTAGAATTTGTATGGGTGAGTGAGTGAGTGAGTCAGTCAGTTACACAAGGGGCTGTATATATTTAGGATACATATCCTTATAGCCATAGCTTACTTACTTACTTACTTACTTACTTACTTACTTACTTACTTACTTACTTACTTACTTACTTTACTTACTTACTTACTTACTTACTTACTTACTTACTTACTTACTTGCTTACTTACTTTCCGTGTCCTCTTCTTTCTCATCAAATCTGTCTTCCCCTGTAATTTGAGACGTAAATTGCCCTCTCACCTCTTCTTTCTCATCAAATCTTTCTTCCCCAGTAATTTGAGACGTAAATTGCCCTCTCGTTTGCCGCAAGGAGATCTGCGTGAGTGCATGTCGTCTCCATTTGGCCGCATACCAGGAGATGTTCATGCGTCTGCTCACTGCCGCATCCGCAGGTTGCATCCTCTTCGTACCCCCATAGCTTTGTGTTATATTTGCAGCAGGAGACTCCGGACCGAAGGCGATTTAGGGCCCTTGACACAAGGAGTGCGCTACCACGCCACCTGGTGGTTGAACTAATTCCCGTATTTTCCTTTGAAAGAGGGGAAATTGAGCTTCAGAAAAGGGGAGGGATCGTCTCAGTTTCCGAAAGGAAAATTCACCTCGACTCCTTTCACTCTGAATTAGGATTAAAATCCTAAGTCTGCTCATTACTTAAAATTCGTTGATCGGATTGTGTTTAGTGTCCCTCAGGACTCTGTTATGTCACTGGCTGACACGTTTGTAGCTCTGGAAAAAGGTAAAGTAAACGTAGAGACACTATCATAACATCACGTGAGCTCACGTGTTCCGCTATAACGCCAATGTAGAAGAGGAATTCGTTGATCGGATTGTGTTTAGTGTCCCTCAGGACTCTGTTATGTCACTGGCTGACACGTTTGTAGCTCTGGAAAAAGGTAAAGTAAACGTAGAGACACTATCATAACATCACGTGAGCTCACGTGTTCCGCTATAACGCCAATGTAGAAGAGGAATTCGTTGATCGGATTGTGTTTAGTGTCCCTCAGGACTCTGTTATGTCACTGGCTGACACGTTTGTAGCTCTGGAAAAAGGTAAAGTAAACGTAGAGACACTATCATAACATCACGTGAGCTCACGTGTTCCGCTATAACGCCAATGTAGAAGAGGAATTCGTTGATCGGATTGTGTTTAGTGTCCCTCAGGACTCTGTCACTTCACTGGCCGACACGTTTGTAGCTCTGGAAAAAGGTAAAGTAAAGGTAGAGACACTATCATAACGTCACGTGAGCTCACGTGTTCCGCTATAACGCCAATGTAGAAGAGGAATTCGTTGATCGGATTGTGTTTAGTGTCCCTCAGGACTCTGTTATGTCACTGGCTGACACGTTTGTAGCTCTGGAAAAAGGTAAAGTAAAGGTAGAGACACTATGATAACATCACGTGAGCTCACGTGTTCCGCTATAACGCCAATGTAGAAGAGGAATTTGTGGATCCCCGTCTCCTTTCTTAGAGAAAAATAATAATTTAGAGCATGTTTCCGTCCAAAATCCCCAGGTTCAAATCGGGGGCCACAACATCACCACGAACTTCGGCACCGCGTTCCATCTGATCGGCTACTGTCCCCAACACAACGCTCTCTGGAGCAACATCACTCTGAGGGAGCACATGGAAACCTACGCCGCTATACGGGGAGTGCCCAACAGTGATATTCCCAGGTGAGATTATTAGCGACCGCCCGGGACTCATTTTATCCTAAACAGATAAGGTTCGTTCTCGGAACGGCTGGCTTTCTCCTACCCTGCCTTCCTTCTTTCTCCGCTTTCGGGACACTAAGACCTTAGAAGTTACAGTTCCCTCTGTCAAACCTCTTGACACAGTTTCGTTGTACGATTTTGGGTAATTACTCAGAAACCACGACAGTGAAAAAGAAAACTCTTTCTTGTTCAACCTAACCTTATAATAACACTAATCACTGCTCTCATTGTGAAAACTTCTTTTTGCTCTTAACCTAACCCTATAATAACACTGGTCACTGCTCGTTTGTGCCAGTTCTTTTGGAATCTTCCATTGACGTGACTTCTGAAGAAGTACCTACCCAATTATCCAATTCTGGTAAGTACGAAACAGCCTGGTGATGAGGTAGATTCGTATTTGTATAAGCTTAACCCATTCTTTAAGGCTGTTTGCCCCTACATCTAAGCCTCTCAGTTGCCTTTTTGTGTATTTATCTCAATACTGCTATCCCCGGGCCTTGATGGAATCATTAAGAGGACACCAAGAGGTACCATCCAGGTCAGAGAGCTCGCTCAGGACCCCCTCTGGTAATAAGGTAGTCAAGGATTCGAATACAAGTAAAGGCGTGAAATTTTGTTCTCAATAAACTCTTTGGTAGCCAGCCTAGTTAGCTCGGATGGTAGCATGTCTGCTTTGTAACTGCGGGTTCGATTTCCACCCGGGGCGGATTTTATCCTGGAGGGCGTTCTCGAAACGGCTGGCTTTCTGCTATCCCGTCTCCTTACTAAACTATAGGAAATCCAAGATGGCGCGCCTGTACCCTGTACTAAACTATAGGAAATCCAAGATGGCGCGCCTGTACCCTGTACTGAACTATAGGAAATCCAAGATGGCGCGCCTGTACCCTGTACTAAACTATAGGAAATCCAAGATGGCGCGCCTGTACCCTGTACTAAACTATAGGAAATCCAAGATGGCGCGCCTGTACCCTGTACTAAACTATAGGAAATCCAAGATGGCGCGCCTGTACCCTGTACTAAACTATAGGAAATCCAAGATGGCGCGCCTGTACCCTGTACTAAACTATAGGAAATCCAAGATGGCGCGCCTGTACCCTGTACTAAACTATAGGAAATCCAAGATGGCGCGCCTGTACCCTGTACTAAACTATAGGAAATCCAAGATGGCGCGCCTGTACCCTGTACTAAACTATAGGAAATCCAAGATGGCGCGCCTGTACCCTGTACTAAACTATAGGAAATCCAAGATGGCGCGCCTGTACCCTGTACTAAACTATAGGAAATCCAAGATGGCGCGCCTGTACCCTGTACTAAACTATAGGAAATCCAAGATGGCGCGCCTGTACCCTGTACTAAACTATAGGAAATCCAAGATGGCGCGCCTGTACCCTGTACTAAACTATAGGAAATCCAAGATGGCGCGCCTGTACCCTGTACTAAACTATAGGAAATCCAAGATGGCGCGCCTGTACCCTGTACTAAACTATAGGAAATCCAAGATGGCGCGCCTGTACCCTGTACTAAACTATAGGAAATCCAAGATGGCGCGCCTGTACCCTGTACTAAACTATAGGAAATCCAAGATGGCGCGCCTGTACCCTGTACTAAACTATAGGTATCCCGAGAACGGGCTGTCGTAGAGTGATGAAACTTTGTATGCTTTCCCAGTAAGTACCTATGTACCTATATAAATATGTTCCTAGAATAACGGAATAATCACCTATCATAATCCGAAATTTTGTAATTAGTTCAACGTATAGAATACAGTCATAATAGATCTAGAAAGTTCACAGTAAAAATTGTATACTCTCTCTCTCTCAGGAGCAGAGCAACCATCAGACATGTAATAAAATGTAACAGAAAATCGTGTGATGTTCACACCAGGTTTTTTTTTTTTTTTTACTAAGGGCTTTGTCTAAAGTACGTGCTTATTATTATGCTTATCTTGGGCAGAAGAATAAATAGCAGAATCTTTGTTAGTAGTACAGTAACCAAAGGTAGAAACACACTACCATCACCTTACGTGAAGTCATGGGGAGTCACAGAGGTGTACGTCACGTGATAGTAGTGTGGCTGTCTTGAACGAAATTACCTACAATATTATGGGGAAACTTTGAACTACATTTTTCTGACTCCCTATGAGTTCACGTGACGTGATGGTAGTGTGGCTGTCCTGAACGAGATTACCTACATTACAATATTATGGGAAAACTTTGAACTACTTGTACCTACATTTTTTTTGACACCCCAGGAGCTCACGTGACGTGATGATAAATGATTTCGACCTTGACAGTGCTAAGGAATTTTCCGAAACCGACTCGAGTTTCGCCTCTCTCTTAGGCTTTTTCAAGATGACTGAACTTGATGCTGTTCTTGTTTGTGTGGGTGTTGGACACTGTGTACTGTGATCTTGAATCAGCTGTTCAGTAGCATTTTCTTTTTGTTTTCAGCCAAGACGGAGTTGAACATAGAAGAGTACAGTTTCAGCCAGACCACATTGGAACAGGTGTATTTGAAATTCGCTCAAACGAAAAAGGAGAAGCCCGTCACAGATGTTTGAAATGAAAGTTCAAATTGAAAAACCTGAAACTCGATTCCAACGATCCGTTCATATCGGAAGTGTGACTTTCCCAATAAGGATAAAATCGGAACAATAATCGTTCAGTCTTCTTCTGTACATATCTCTATTAATTAATCCTGTAAATCATGATTAGGAACAATGTTTGTATAATTTGGACACTATTATTATTTTTTTTATACCTATTTACTATGCCACCAACCTCGGTGCTGAATCTACAGGTTGGTGGTTCGAGTCCAAGTCAAGTTAGTGTAAAGCAGGGGTTCCCAATAAGCCTTGGCTGGCGGACCACTTCCGAAAATCAGGATCACTTCGCGGACCACCCCCCCTATTTTTTTTTACATTTTTACAAATCTTATTTCAGAACTCCTCAGCCGCACCTGAATCTCAACACAGGACTTCGGCACCTCAAAACTCCAAAGCCGCCCAGATCAAACATCTCGTGTCCAAACTATTCCAGAATCACGCCAATGTGGAAGAGGAATTTGTGGATCGGATTGTGTTTAGTGTCCCTCAGGACTCTGTCACTTCACTGGCTGACACGTTTGTAGCTCTGGAAAAAGGTAAAGTAAAGGTAGAGACAATATCATAACGTCACGTGAGCTCACGTGTTCCGCTATAACGCCAATGTAGAAGAGGAATTTGTGGATCGGATTGTGTTTAGTGTCCCTCAGGACTCTGTTATGTCACTGGCCGACACATTTGTAGCTCTGGAAAAAGGTAAAGTAAAGGTAGAGACAATATCATAACGTCACGTGAGCTCACGTGTTCCGCTATAACGCCAATGTAGAAGAGGAATTTGTGGATCGGATTGTGTTTAGTGTCCCTCAGGACTCTGTCACTTCACTGGCCGACACGTTTGTGGCTCTGGAAAAAGGTAAAGTAAAGGTAGAGACACTATCATAACGTCACGTGAGCTCACGTGTTCCGATATAACGCCAATGTGTAAGAGGAATTCGTTGATCGGATTGTGTTCAGTATCCCTCAGGACTGTTACTTCACTGGCTGACACGTTTGTGGCTCTGGAAAAAGGTAAAGTAAAGGTAGAAACACAGTACCATCACGTCACGTCACGTGAAGTCATGAGGAATCTGATAGATGAAGTTGAAAGTTTTCCCATAGTATTGTAGGTAATTTTGTTCGGAACAGCCACACTACCATCACGTTACGTGACGTAATGTGATGGTAGTGTGGCTGTCCTGAACGAGATTACCTACATTACAATATTATGGGAAAACTTTGAACTACTTGTACCTACATTTTTTTTGACACCCCAGGAGCTCACGTGACGTGATGATAAATGATTTCGACCTTGACAGTGCTAAGGAATTTTCCGAAACCGACTCGAGTTTCGCCTCTCTCTTAGGCTTTTTCAAGATGACTGAACTTGATGCTGTTCTTGTTTGTGTGGGTGTTGGACACTGTGTACTGTGATCTTGAATCAGCTGTTCAGTAGCATTTTCTTTTTGTTTTCAGCCAAGACGGAGTTGAACATAGAAGAGTACAGTTTCAGCCAGACCACATTGGAACAGGTGTATTTGAAATTCGCTCAAACGAAAAAGGAGAAGCCCGTCACAGATGTTTGAAATGAAAGTTCAAATTGAAAAACCTGAAACTCGATTCCAACGATCCGTTCATATCGGAAGTGTGACTTTCCCATAAGGGATAAAATCGGAACAATAATCGTTTAGTCTTCTTCTGTACATATCTCTATTAATTAATCCTGTAAATCATGATTAGGAACAATGTTTGTATAATTTGGACACTATCATTATTTTTTTATACCTATTATACTATGCCACCAATCACCAACCTCGGTGCTGAATCTACAGGTTGGTGGTTCGAGTCCAAGTCAAGTTAGTGTAAAGTGGGGAATGACATTTGTGACGAAAACCACCAACCTCCCAATTGAAATCGGTATATGTGAAATGGATAAGTGAAAGAAGGAGAAGATTATACCTATTTTTTTCATTCCATTCCAATTATCTCAATAGTTTATTTAGGCATTTTTACTAAAAATAAGACTTGTTTCTTCTTATTCTTTGCACCTATTATAATAAATTGGTACTTGACATGGAATCCCTTTTTCATAGTTTATAAGAATTTATGTTTATTTTGTGACTGATGATTAATTCCTTTCAAACTTCTAGTTCATTTTAGTCTCATAAATACTCCATATTGATAATAAATTTCATTTTCATTACTCTCTATTTTTAGTAATATTTTTCAAGCTTTTGTTAAACAAAGGATTCACGCCATTGTTAAACAAAGGATTCAAGCCATTGTTAAACAAAGGATTCACGCCATTGTTAAACAAAGGATTCAAGCCATTGTTAAACAAAGGATTCAAGCCATTGTTAAACAAAGGATTCAAGCTTTTGTTAAACAAAGGATTCACGCCATTATTAAACAAAGGATTGAAGTCATTGTTAAACAAAGGATTCAAGCCATTGTTAAACAAAGAATTCAAGCTATTGTTAAACAAAGGATTCAAGCCATTATTAAACAAAGGATTGAAGTCATTGTTAAACAAAGAATTCAAGCTATTGTTAAACAAAGGATTCACGCCATTGTTAAACAAAGGATTCAAGCCATTGTTAAACAAAGGATTCAAGCCATTGTTAAACAAAGGAAGGAAGAGGGGGGAAAGGGAGAGGGAAAGAGAGGGGGTACGAAATTAGACTAAAAGGGGGACAACGAAAAAAAAAAAAAAATCAAATACAATATGTACATGAAATTCACAAGGTTAATATAAGTACATCTTGGCAAACATTTTAACACTTAGATCGAGAATTTTTCCTCTGAAAAACTCCAACCCCGCCGGGAATCGAACCAGGGACCTCCGGCGTGCAAGCCTAGTGCGATACGCACTCGGCCACGGACGTTTCAAACAAATATGAATGAAGTTTTTACAAAGAAAATCACAGGGGGAGTAATCACAAATATTACAAAACATACAAATGTGTACGTATAAAAGTAACGCCGATCAGAGTGTAAATTCGGTTTAAGTTTTAATCTTGGATTAAGCAATCAGTGATTGCTTATTAAACCGAGTTTAAACGAAAGTATAAAACCGCACCGAGTCAAAATTCGAGATAACATTACTTGCACAAAATGTGGTAGATATTTTAAAAAATAATGTACAATATAAATACACTAAATATAAATACAATAAGAATAAATACAAACAAATACATTTTATGTTCAAAATAGTGATCGTAGGTAAAATTTGTATTTTCTTTTCTGAATCTCCCCTCTTCTGAAGCTCGTTTCCCCTCGTTTGGTGTGATAGCGGCTGTACCCTGTACTAAACTAGAGGAAATCCAAGATGGCGCGCCTGTACTAAACTATAGGAAATCCAAGATGACGCGCCTGTACCCTGTACTGAACTATAGGAAATCCAAGATGGCGCGCCTGTACCCTGTACTAAACTATAGGAAATCCAAGATGGCGCGCCTGTACCTTGTACTAAACTATAGGAAATCCAAGATGTCGCACCATTGGAATCGATTCCATTTCCGAAAGGAACTTGATAAATGATATGATTCCTCCTTCTTTTCTTTTCAAGTCATTTGGGAATCTCCCTTTCTTCCTTTAGGAAAGTTATTTTTTTGTATTTAGCTGCTGCGGTGCTCAGTACTTAAGGTTGTAAAAATAAACTATGTACTCCGTTAGAGTAAATAATTATGAATTTTATTTCATCAATAATATTATTTCGTTTTTTTCTTTCCGTTATCTTCAACCTCTAACTCCAACTAGGTATTAATGGCCGGGATCCCACAATGTGCGTTTAAACTCGGTTAAAGTTTAACTCTGGTATGAAGCAATCTGATTGGTTGATTTAAAAAATTTCAGCCAATCATATTGCTTGATCAAAGAGTACAATTTACGTTATGACAGCAGCAATAGCACACGGAATGCACTAATGATGGATCACTGAAGTTGTGCAACGCTATGGATGATTGGTGTCCGAGTGAGCGACCCATCCAGTCGCGGGACTACATGCCAACAAGTACAACTAAAATCCAGCATAAAGCACCATATTTTCAATCATTGTCCCTTTTAAAGCACTCTTAAAGCTTCTGAGCAAAAAAACCTTGGTCCCGGGGCCCTAAGGTTGTGAGAAAGAGGTTGGGTTTTTAGTGGGTAGGGCTCACTAGTGTCGAGACAGAAATCCCACACTCCCCATATCAAAGGTTTGGCTTTTTGGATTTTGGGGGTCTTTCTAAGATTTTCCCACCTCTAAAAAAAAGAAAAAAAAAAACGGAATCCCAATTTCTTTAAACAAGACTTCTTGTCAAAGAAGACATTCCCCGGTCACCACACGAACCACCAACCTCCAGATCCAAAGGTCACTACGGCGTGTCAAATTGCTCAACAAATGCTGAGGATAAAATTTCATTATTCTGCTGGAATTGAACCCACGCCCTCTTGATTGGCAAGCGTAGACCAAGACAGGTTGAGAAGGGGCACAGTCTTCTATTCTCGTCTCAAGTACGAGTACTATTATTATGATTTCTCGGACCAATATACGGTGGTTGAGCTTCTACAATTATTATATCCAATTTCTCAACTAATGTTGAGGATATTTCATCATTCATCTGAGATTTAACCCACGCCCTCCTCATTAGCAGGCGCGCATAAGGGCACAGTCTTCTATTCCAGTCACGACTCACTCGGAAACACCTGCTGGAGTAGTTTAATCGTGCTCAAATCCAAGCAGTCTTCTATTCTCGTCTCAAGTACTTTTGTTATGATTTCTCGAACCAATATACGGTGGTTGAGCTTCTACAATTATTTTATCCAATTTCTCAACTAATGTTAAGGATGATATTTCATCCTTTATCTGAGATTTAACCCACGCCCTCCTCATTACCAGGCGCGCATAAGGGCACAGTCTTCTATTCCAGTCACGACTCACTCGGAAACACCTGCTGGAGTAGTTTAATCGTGCTCAAATCCAACGAGCACAGGTCGAAATCGAACGTCTTCTTCGTAATCTCATACTTTCCTGTCTCAGCGATGATCTTCACAATCCGCTGCAACTCATTATTATCGTCCAGCGTCATAATCTGTTGCTGTAAGGACTTCAACTCGTCTATGTAATCTAGAGAGAACTGCCGGGACGAACAGGTAGAGGGGGAGGAGGAGGCGTCAGGGAGGGTGCGGGGGGTTTCCCCTTCGGTAGGGGAGGGGGAGAGGGAGTGGGGAGGGGAGAGAAGGGCCGCGGGTTTCCGTAGGGGGGATCTAGACCGAGAGCGTGACCTTGAGATGGAGCGGGACTTTGACCTTGAGATAGAACGAGATGACCTTGAGCGTGACCTTGAGTAGGATCTAGAGCGTGACCTTGACCGTGACCTTGAGACAGAGCGTGACGGGGAGCGTGACCGTCTGTAGTTCTTCACACTCGGTGGACTCTGACTGAATGTCTCCTGTACAGGCGGACGTTGCTTCACTTCCTTCCTTTCTTCCCAAGTCCTTTGGGAATCTCCCTTTCTTCCTTTAGGAAAGTTATTTTTTGTATTTAGCTGCTGCGGTGCTCAGTACTTAAAGGTTGTAAACCTTGGGCTTGGCGTCCGAGTCACTATCATCACTATCACTCGCGTCCTTCAGTTTCCTTTTCTTCTTCCTCTCCACCTCCTTGTCTTTCGGTTTCTTCATCTTCTTGTTTGTCTTGGCACTGCTACTCGGCTCCTTCTCCTTCTTCACTTCTTTCTTCGGCGTGGGAGGGGAGGGGGAGCGAGAGAGAGAGGGGGAGGGAGATCGTGACAGGGGGGAGAGAGGGGAGGTTGGTTTCTTCAGGGGAGGAGGGGGTACGTCATTGTCAGAGAGATCAGATTCAGCGGCACTCTTGTTATCCATCAGACTATACACAGGTTTCTTAGACGAGGAGGTCCCTGCCACTGGGGGGGACTTCTGAATGATAATGCTAGGGATGG
>NW_007378014.1:49385-56293 GCF_000475195.1 Diaphorina citri | reverse complement strand
TTTTGGTGGGGTGGGTTTGAGGTTTTTTTTTTTTTTTTTTTAGTTTTAAAAGATGAGTGTTTCACCGCCGTTTTTATTTCGTAGGAATGAAACAACTGCTACATTAGACGCATGCGGTCTGTGTCGTAGCATGCCCATCCCGTAGTATGCCTCTCATCAGATGGCCGAGAAGAGACACAATACTTCCCATTTAGGTGCTGGGTCAACACGAGAACACCAGAAAGTAACCCGTTGAAATATTTGCAATCGAAAAACGAGTGCAAATATTTCAACGGGTTACTTTCTTCTTCTACACCTTTTCCCACTCAAGTGGGGTCGGCGTATTCCGCCAGCCTCTTCCAGTCAGCCCTGTTGTGCACTTCATCCCCCGTTAGGTTCTTTTCCCGCAGGTCATTAATTACGCAGTTTTTCCACCTCTTCTTCGGTCTGCCCCGTCCCCTATTTCCATCTACTATCATCCTCTCAACTCTCTTTCCTACATAGTTTTCCTCTCTTCTTTGGACATATCTATACCACTGTATATTCTTCTTTCTTGGATTCAACAATGTATTTTAAAAAAAAAAAAAACTGATCAAGGTCAAAGATATAAAGTCAACCCGAATCGTCAATTACTGACACATCAATAAGGTTCTAAACACAGGTGTGACGTCATAAGGAAAAATTGAACGACAATACGAGTACAAATTGGGGTCAAATTTTTGTCGATGTACAAATTTTTGTACAAATTTTTGTCGATGGTGGGATTTGTTTAGTTAAAAGGTTGGCTTGAACGGGAACCGAATCAGCGACCTAGCGCTTACAAGACTGCTATGCTACCATCCAAGCTAACTAGGCTCATTTTTACTCAATGGAACAACCTCTAAAGGTCCGTTCCTACTTGTCGTTCGGAAAAAAAATCGTGTCGTGTGTAGTGGGAACACTTTCATTTAAATTATATTGCCTACAGGACATTCAGAAAAAATTGGATGAAAGTGGAATCAGAACAAGTGGAAATGGGGCTTATGAAGTAATCTCTTACCTGTTTATCAGACGAAACACTTGCCCCGGTTGAATGTTTCTCAGCCGGGGTACCCACTGAGCCTGACGACGAGCTAGGCTTCTTCTCCGTTGCTGACTTGGGCCCGGCCAGTTTACTCTGCGGGGCTGTGGTCTTCTTGATAGGCGTCCCAAAGAGGGCATGAAACGAGTTATCCCGAATATCATCGAGTCGAATTGAGTCTTTGGGTTTGGACTTTTTCACCACCCCACTCCCACCGGAAGAGGAAGATTCGGGTGGGAGCTTTTTGGAGGGTGGGGGCAAGGATTTGGAGCCGCTGCTCATACTCGGGGCGGGGTCTTTGTCACTACTGCTGCCCCCTACTGGCCCAGGGCCTTCACTACCAAGCACACCAACCTGAGGAGGACAAAGAATATCTCATATTTATTTCAACCATTTTAGTATGAAGAGTAAATGGGTTTTTTTATTTTATTATTTCAAGAAGTTCGATAAAGTCTTATCGCCCCAAAATCAAAGAGAAAGGAAGTCAGGATAGGAGAAAGCCAGCCGTTCCGGACCTCATCCATTCAGGATAAAATCCGCCCCGGGCGGGAATCGAACCCACAGCATAGCGCTTACTAGGCAGACGCACTACCAACCAAGCTATCCAGGCTGGTACACTCATTTAAATTGCATTGCCTACAGGACATTCGGGAAAAAATCGGAGGAAACTCTTTCAGTCACACAAGTGGGAACGGATAAAATATTTATTAGAAGACGAAATTAATAATCTTCACTGCTCCTTAACTTTTTACACACCCTACGTTTTTCTGATAAGGACGTATAAAAATCCCTCACTTTCTCCCTCCTATCTCATGCTGAACGCAAATTTCCGTACGAAACCTCTTTGGATAGGGTATAGGTTGGATTTTGATTGGACGCGTTGTCCCAACTGTTTACGTTTTCTGTCATTTGGAATTTGGACAACCTAGCAGTGAGAAGTGTAACGTAGATAGGTAGGTACTTAAATAGTACTTAAACTTGTCTCTGTTCTCTCTCCAAGTATTTTTTCCAAATAAAGTTTAAAATGTCTCATTTTCTACAAATTATAAAACACGCCATGTTTGACTTTGATTATTTTACAAAGGATTTACACTGCTGTAGATCAGGATCATCGCATATGTCACTTTGCGAGGCACCCGTTCTACTGCTATCCACTTTGGATGTTAGTTAACCTTAATGATCGGTTGAGGCTTATGTTGTTACACTAATACAGGGAGGTAGGCACTTACAATATTAATATTCACATCCTTGATGTTGATGATCAGTTCAGCTTATCTTAGGTAGGTAGGCACTGACATAGGGCAAGAATACTTTGTACAAAACCCAGGCGAGGAGAGAGTATACCAAGCTTAGAAACACAAAGTGCATCGCTTTTAGTCTGAAACAGAATAAATTTAAATTTCAAGTGCCAGCCTGGTTAGCATGGCAAGGATGTTCGGTTGAGGCTTATGTTATTACACTAATACAGGGAGGTAGGCACTCACAATATTAATATTCACATCCTTGATGTTGATGATCGGTTCAGCTTATCTTAGGTAGGTAGGCACTGACATAGGGGAAGAATACTTTGTACAAAACCCAGGCGAGGAGAGAGTAGACCAAGCTTAGAAACACAAAGTGCATCGCTTTTAGTCTGAAACAGAATAAATTTAAATTTCAAGTGCCAGCCTGGTTAGCATGGCAAGTAGCGCTCGAGGCGGACTTTATCCTTAACAGATGAAAGGATAGTTCTCTGGCTTTCTCTTATCCTATCGTCCTTCAATTTCAGGACGATAAGCCCTCAGTCGTTACAATTCCCTCTACCAAAACTCTTATTTTTTTTATAATAATAATAATAAATCCAACTATCCTTAGGAACACTGACAGTTCCCGGATAGATGGGTAGTGTGCACCGTTCTTGGGCGTGATAATAAAGGCCTTAATAAATATTTATTTACCTTCTGAAATGGATTCTGCCCTTCTCCATCCTAGAATACGGATCTTTAAGAACGTATAGTTTGCCACCGCGGGATTTCAGGACGATAAGCCCTCAGTCGTTACAATTCCCTCTACCAAAACTCTCTTTTTAAAAATAATAATAATAAATCCAACTATCCTTAGGAACATTGACAGTTCCCGGATAGATGGGTCGTGTGCACCGTTCTTGGGCGTGATAATAAAGGCCTTCATAAATATTTATTTACCTTCTGAAATGGATTCTGCCCTTCTCCATCCTAGAATACGGATCTTTAAGAACGTATAGTTTGCCACCGCGGAAGTAGAATATCATATAGTCTGGCCAGGTAAATCCTTCCATGGAGAAGTCTACATTGGTTTGGTCTTCTGGTGGAATCTGCCCCAGTAGGTTGGCCACATGGTGCGTACCAAACACCCAGTCTCGCTCAACATAGGGCTTGAAGTATTTGGAGAACTTCATGATTTTGGCGTAGATTTTCATCAATCTGTTAGGGATTAAAGACATGTGTGAAACAACACTCTTCTACAAAATAAAGTCATATCAGACTTGATATCTTTTCGCCTTTTTATTTATTTTCCCTATATGCTGGGAATGAAATGAAATTTTACTAACAAAAGGAATTTTAACAGTGTGATTTCCTAGTTAGCACACTAGGCCAAATTTCAAAACTTGACTTGACCTCTGTCTTTCATGAACGCCTTCGCATCGTCAGACCAAGGCCCGAGCGTTCCACCGAAAAAGGTATAACATGGTGGTCTTCTGCTATCTGCTTATAATAAAATTGGTCTTCTTCCAGCTTAGATGAAGTTTTTTGTGTAACTTATTTCAGTAGATATGTTTGTTGTCTACTCACCGAGGCGGTTTGTTCAAACACCGCAGCACCGTATCCATAATCATCCCCGGTATCATATGCAGGAACCACACCCTCAGCAAGTACATGAACTGGTTCTGCTCCATACAGAACGTATAAGTCCATATGGCCAGCACAGAAGCTATGTATTGCTCATCACACTTGCCTGCAGCTTGGACGCTGTTCATGTATTCTAGCCAGGTGATTGGATAGGAGGAGGAGATGGAGAGATTGTACACGGGAGGGTCAGTGCGCGGGATGGGAACCACTAAACTGGCTGAAATAAATAAAATTGATTTTTTTTTTTTTTTTTTTTTTTTTGCCAAAAATGAAAAAGGTTCTAAGGCAATTTTGCCACCCTATTTTGCTTGAAGGGTATAGCTTAAAACCTCCAATAGTATCTATTAAATAAATAGGTAGGTACTGTATTTCTAAAGGTCTCCAACCGCGATCAAACTGGGATCCTCAAAATTACAGATGAAACTAATGAAACATTATGAGTTATGAGTAATAGTTGAAAGCAAAGTAGTGAGTTTCTTTCATGGTCTGAGTAGCTAAAGCTATCCGTTCTGTCACAACAGTTTGATCGTGGTTAAAGGTGTCTATAGATCTATAAATTAAATTTAAACTCGCGATAAATCTACAAATTAAATATTATAAACTCGCGATGAATTTACAAATTAAATACTCCAACCACGATCAAACTGGGATCCTCAAAATTACAGATGAAACTAATGAAACATTATGAGTTATGAGTATTAGTTGAAAGCAAAGTTGTGAGTTTCTTTAATGGTCTGAGCGTCTGAGTAGCTAAAGCTATCAGTTCTGTCACAACAGTTTGATCGTGGTTAAGGATGTCTATAGATCTATAAATTAAATTTAAACTCGCGATAAATCTACAAATTAAATATTATAAACTCGCGATGAATTTACAAATTAAATATAAATTATGAATGTGACATTACATACGCACAAAAGAAATTACAGGTTGTGTGGACAGTATTTTTCATTATGTGATAACTCAAGTAAAATGTGATTTTATAACTAAGATGAGGATTAGATTTTTCATGTTCTGGGATAGTGTCTTTTGTACCGTAGGGGTAAGGACCTCTTGAGGACAAATGGCATCCCAAACAGACCCCTGATAATTCAAGTAAAATGTGATTTTATAACTAAGATGAGGATTATATTTTTCATGTTCTGGGATAGTGTCTTTTGTACCGTAGGGGTAAGGACCTCTTGAGGACAAATGGCATCCCAAACAGACCCCCAGTTAGCTGCATTTGGCAAAGAAAAAAATAATGGCTTAAAAAATGTAGTTGTTTGCAATGAAATTTTTTTTTCTTTCATAAAGGAGGAGATCACGTTTTATTTTTAATATTACTGATCAATGAATGGATTAAAACTATTCCCAAAGATGCCAAAAACTTCTTTTTGGAAAATTCCACATTCTCAGATGTGTATTTTACCTGGGAGATGGAACAAACGAACCAATCTGCAAATATCTAGACTTAATCTAGCGAGAGAAGCCTCATGGTCTTCTACCCACTGGTTGTCATATCAATTTTGTGATGGTAAGGCTGTAACAGGTCTTCGAAATCTTAGAATTTATATCTTAGAAACTTCCCCTTTATAATGGCTTAAAAAATGTAGTTTTTTTTAATGTAATCTATTTTTTTTTTAATAAAGGAGGAGATCACGTTTTATGTTTCATATTACTGATCAATGAATGGATTCAAACTTTTCCCAAGGATGCCAAAAACTTCTTTTCGAAAAAAATTGCAAATAAAGGTCCTCATTCCCAGATATTTAACTGGGAGGTGAGACAAGCGAACCAATCTCCAAAGATCTAGACTTAATCTAGCGAGAGAAGAGAGAAGCCTCATGGTCTTCTGCCCACTGGTTGTCATATCAATTTTGTGATGGTAAGGCTGTAACAGGTCTTCGAAATCTTAGAATTTATATCTTAGAAACTTCCCCTTTTCTGCGAAAATCTTTCTACATATGTAGCTAAGTCCGCAACTAAGTTACGTAGAAATTAATTAGAAATCCAACACGTAAAAAAAAGTAGAACCAATTTCCTTAAACTTCTTTTCAAGTTCATAAATTTACTTCACGAAAACTTTTTTCTACTAACTTGTAGCCTAATATTTGTTTCTTTTTTTTTACAAATTGCCTTCTTGTACTTTTCATTTTCTTTCATTTATGTAGGTTCAAGTTTCCTTAGGTTTTAATTAACTCTTATAAAAGTAGATCCAATTTCCTTAAACTTCTTTTCAAGTTCATAAATTTACTTCACGAAAACTTTTCTCTACTAACTTGTAGCCTAATATTTGTTTCTTTTTTTTTTACAAGTTGCCTTCTTGTACTTTTCATTTTCTTTCATTTATGTAGGTTCAAGTTTCCTTAGGTTTTAATTAACTCTTATAAAACCAAATTTAAAATTCTAAATCAAAATTATTTTCCAACTTTTTATGTACATCTGATAGGTAGGTACTTAAATAATACTTAAACTTGTCTCTGTTCTTTCTCCAAGTATTTTTCCAAATAAAGTTTAAAATGTCTCATTTTCTACAAATTATAAAACACGCCATGTTTGACTTTGATTATTTTACAAAGGATTTACTAACCTTATGCCTCCCATGCCTCCTTTAACCCTCTACCTATGTCCCTCCCTCTTTAATTCTCCAGTTTTATTTCTTCTTGTCCTCTAACCCTCTTACCTTCTCATTGTCTTTAACCAGGGCCGTATCCAGGATTTTGTCGGGGTAGGGGGGGTCTTTTGGTTTTCTGACCTCTTGTTTAACTACTGTTTCCCATCTTCGCCTCTTTTATCCCTCTCTCTCCCCCCCTCTTTCTCTCTCTCTCTTCCTCGTTTTCAGAATATTTCCTTGTTCTCTTCTTTTCTCTTCCACCCCCCATTCTTCACCCTCTCCTACCTTCCTGCTATTCTTTCCCCTACACTCGCTCCCCCCTCCCTCCCCTTGTCCTGCCCCCTTCTATCTCTTCTTCCCCTCTATTCTCTCCCTCTTATCGCCTTAGATCGGAAGAGCGGTTCAGCA
>NW_007378014.1:0-49310 GCF_000475195.1 Diaphorina citri | reverse complement strand
AAAAAATCCCCCAAAAAACAGTTTTTTTTTTTTTGTTTTTTGGCTTTATGGTTTTCTGGACAAAATTTGCACCACCATTTTCGTGTTCCTGGTAAAAAGACCTTTAATTTGATATATAGGTCGACCAGGTTTGGATAAGTCCTTCTATGGGGACAGACAGACCGACCGACCGAGCGAGCGAGCGAGTGACAGACACCGAAGCGAATACAATAGTCCGTCCCTTATACCTTTTTATTACTATTGTAATAATAAAGGAAGGACGGACTAAAAATCAACGGAACGATTCAAACATTCAAAACATACTTCACACATTCAAAAGAGTATCTCAGCCAAGGAGGTCAAGCAGATCTCAGATCTCAGCATCAGTAGTTGCTCTCCGTTCTTAAGGCGACTTACATTCTCACTATTAACACGCATCAAATCCATACCAAAATAGACGTGGTTGGTCAAGTAATACCCTTTCATGCATGTAGCGATGTCAGGAGAGTTCACTGATGTCAGGTGCCCGTTACAGTGTTCTTACTGTGTCTTATCCCGACATAGTGGGATTTTTATCCTTTTCGGGGATTTTTCGGGTCTGGCTGGGATAAAAAGGGATTTAGGGATTTTAAGGGATTTTTAACCATTTTAAGGGATAATAATTTTTATTTATCTAATAAAAATACATTAATTATTTAAAGTCAATATTTAAGGGTATTTGAGTGAAATTTCGAGTGTATGGCCGCCATACACGCCCTACATGGACGCTACGCCACTGATCTACAACATCGCAATTCAAATGGGGTACTTCGTATACGAAAAGCCCATTCTGAGGCTGAGGTGTAGAGGCAAACAGCCCCAAAAGATGGTTTAAGCTTATACGGACTTAACCAACAGAACTGCACAAATTGTTCTGGTAGTATATACTTTGCGTTGTGCCTACGGCCCTTGGTCACTCAGTCACCCATAAAGGAGAAACTAAAAAAGGCCCAAAATTTTGAACCAAAACCAAAAACTGTAATGTCGGCCACTCATGCTCAGGGAATATAAACGTGTGTGACGGAAAAAGCTGCAGACCTAGGTCTCAGACGGCCTGATACCTCGGTCGTAAGCTTTTCCCGCCACCCGTTCCATCGGTCTGTCAGATAATCTGAGCGTGAGTGACCGACACAATACCATTCCCGGACAAAACCTGCCCTCTAGTACGGAAGAGGGCAGAAGACGGCAAGGGGCGCATATTCCATGTCGCATTTTTTGTAAACTTTTCCCCTCACAATCCTCTAAAGCACAGACTAAAACTTTCGTGTGTTGGAAACCCATATCTGCACTGTGACGTACAAGTGGGACAGATTTCTTTGGAAAATAATTAGAAAAAATAAACCATTTTTAACTTTCTATTTTAAAACAAGATTAATTTAACTGTGTATTTAAAATTTCAAGTAATTTTCAGTGGCTATTTCGTAAACCATTTTTAACTTTCTATTTTAAAACAAGATTAATTTAACTGTGTATTTAAAATTTCAACTAGTTTTCAGTGCCTATTTCGTGTTGTGATATTCTGTGGGTGACTCAAAAACATGGCACAATCGTATTGATTATTTCATTAAAAGAAAAAGAGCTTTCTAAAGTTATTCAACACTAAAATATGCAAAAATGTTGACCCTAATTCCTTTTGTTTCATTAAAATAAAGCATTATTTTATTCAAAAGAACGACATTAGATATTTCGAGGTAGTGATTTGAGCTGAAACTTGTACAAGTATGATTTTGTGATAGTGTATCATTAGGTAATCTGTGCATAACAATAAAATTATCTCATTTGTGTCAGTATTATTTTATTTAGATAGATCGTTGCCGAATCAGTTTTAAAACCTCTGTCTGCCGTTTCTTACTTTATTCTCTACCATTTAGCAAGTAAGTATACAATATTACAATATATTACATAGAGAATTTAAATAATTTCTAAGAAGAATTGCCTCAACTTTGAGTGTAAAGTGGAGCTAATGCATCAGCCAAGTTTCAAGATGGATAAAGACATAATGCTGTTCTTTTATGTTATACATACATTTCGGAACATTTTGGTACATATAGTTAGGATAGTCACCACACGAAGTATCTCCCACTGTCATCATTCTTATTGCAGATCCACCTCGGCGAGCACCATTAACAAGATTCTGAAGAGCAAGTACGGGATGGAAGAGGAAGAGACGAAACTCAGCTACATACAACATATTATTTGATGATTTCAAGTAGGTACTACAAAATACTCTTCATTGATTTCAGATACAAGTACAAAGCACTCTGAGCCATCCTAAATCTGAAACATCAAGATATGCCTGCAGACAACTCCGCAACATCCCGCCTCTTCCCAAGCTTTATTCTGCCTATTATGTGAGTAAAAATAGGACTAAAGAAATTATAAAATTTATAAAAAGCTTTAATAAGTAGACCAAGATCTTGACATGTACCTAGATTTGTGTAAGTCCAACCCAATCTCCAGGGCTACCAGCCCCTACACCTATGATTCAGAGTGGTCTTTTTGTGTATGGACATATACCTAAGTCAAGAAGTGCTCCAAAACCCTTCCTGAAATCATAACTTTCAAACTCTAGAAAAGCTTTGATTTAGGGTTTTGGTCCATTTAATCTTGGTCAGCGGAAAAGCTCCGTTCTCTTTATCCCGCCAGCCTAGTTAGCTTGGAAGGTAGCGTGTCTGCCTTGTAAGTGCTAGGTCGTGGGTTCGGTTCCCGCCCGGGGCGGAATCTATCCCTAAACACATTTTTCTGAAAATTTCTTTCAGGTGCCAAATACCGCAAGACCTGGACATAGTGAAAATCCCATCCTTCTACCCTATATGGTGAAACTGACATCAAATTCTTACACAAGTAGGCTTGAAATCTTAAGCTGATGTGAGTAAAAATAGGACTAAAGACATTATAAAAATTATAAAATGCTTTTAATAAGTAGACCAAGATCTTGACATGTATCTAGATTTGTGTAAGTCCAACCCAACCTTCAGGGCTACCAGCCCCTACACCTCACCTTCAGAGTGGTCTTTTTGTGTATGGACATATACCTAAGTCAAGAAGTGCTCCAAAACCCTTCCTCAAATCATAACTTTCAAACTCTAGAAAACCTTTGATTTAGGGTTTTGGTCCATTTAATCTTGGTCAGCGGAAAAGCTCCGTTCTCTTTACCCCGCCAGCCTAGTTAGCTTGGAAGGTAGCGTGTCTGCCTTGTAAGTGCTAGGTCGTGGGTTCGGTTCCGCCCGGGGCGGAATCTCTCTATCCCTAAACACATTCTTCTGAAAATTTCTTTCAGGTGCCAAACACCGCAAGAACTGGACATAGTGAAAATCCCATCCTTCTACCCTATATGGTGAAACTGACATCAAAGTCTTACACAAGTAGGCTTGAAATCTTAAGCTGAGTCCACACACAGTCGACCGCGTCGATTGACGGCGTCGACTGAGTGTGGACACAGCTTCATTACGAGTAGTTGCACAAAAATTACGTTTAGAACAAACAATGCATGTTAGGTGAATAGGTAGCGTATTTGCGGGCATATCTCTTAGATCTTTTACATAGGTAGTGTGGTAAAACGCGACATCTATTGGGGATCTCTGGCAGATGGAAATATGAAGGATAGAGAGAATAGAGAATTTCATTGAAGAAATGATTAATCAAACTATGTAAGTGTTTCCTTCAAAAATGGGATCCTGGGTTTTACTTCTCCTTTATTCTTCTTCAATTTGTCTTTTTCTTCGAGATTTAAAAGAGGCTTGACTTACTTTCCCACAGAAGTAAAAAAACTTATTTTGTGTACTTTACAATGCTTATGATACCTGAGATCAAAAGATTGCTTTCTCTATTTTAAGAAATTGCTTTCAACTGTCTGAAAACTCTTTTGGGCCCCACAAAAGACAAAAACTTGTTGAAGTGGGTAAAAAAACGTTTAGAATGAGAAATCAATAGAAAATCAAACTTGTATAACTTTCTCTACCCCAATAGATGTCGTTGGTCATACCTACATTTTTTTTTCAAAATGGCGACGATGCAGAAATTTTTCGCTTTGTACTTGTTTCTTGTCTGATAGTATTTCTCACGTGGAAGAAAGAAAAACCTCCTTCTATCCTGTTTCCCTTCTCTCCCCGAGCTGGAATCGAACCCGCGCCCTAGCGCTTATAAGATGGACGCGCTACTTGCCGAACTAACTAAGTTGTTGTTGTTCTGCAGTCTGCACCGAGGGGGGTTGATGGTCTCTAGTGTTTTTTTCCCCCCTTTGAAGCATGATAAACTCTTTGTAGCTTCCAGCTAGCCAGGCAAGTTAGCGTTTGGATGCTCTGATCCCTATTTATAGTACCACAGCTAGACACTAGTCTACTCTCTGTTTACTCCCCCCCCCCTCACCCCCCACCCGGTCCCGACATTTTTTTTTCCGGCTTAGCTAGCTTAGTTCGTAGCGTGTCTGCCTTGTAAGAGCTAGGACGCGGGTCCGATTCCCACCCGGGGCGGATTTTATCCTGAACGGATAATGTTCGTTCTCGGAACGGCTAGCTTTCTCCTATCCTGTCTTCCTTCTCGCTTTGCTTTCGGGACGATAAGATCTTAGTTACAGTTCCCTCTATCAAACCTCTTAAAAAAAAAGCCCCTTATGTTCTGAAGCGGTTCCGAAACTATGGCCAGTTCAGTTTTTTAAAAAGATCTTTTCTTTTCTTTTCAAAAAGATCTTTTCTTTCTAGTGAGACGTACAGTTTTAATTTGTGTATTTTTCGTGTTCCATGCAGGTATCTTATCCTGGCCCTGGTTGTGCCTATAGTTCTATTTTTCGGCTCCCTCACCATACTGGGCTACTGGTATTGTCCTCGCAAGTCCAAGGTACAACCGGCCTACATATAGTTGTCACTATCCGCGTGAGAATACAAGTAAGTACAATATAGTAATTTTGGCGTAGATTTTCATCAATCTGTTAGGGATTAAAGACATGTGTGAAACAACACTCTTCTACAAAATAAAGTCATATCAGACTTGATATCTTTTCGCCTTTTTATTTATTTTCCCTATATGCTGGGAATGAAATGAAATTTTACTAACAAAAGGAATTTTAACAGTGTGATTTCCTAGTTAGCACACTAGGCCAAATTTCAAAACTTGACTTGACCTCTGTCTTTCATGAACGCCTTCGCATCGTCAGACCAAGGCCCGAGCGTTCCACCGAAAAAGGTATAACATGGTGGTCTTCTGCTATCTGCTTATAATAAAATTGGTCTTCTTCCAGCTTAGATGAAGTTTTTTGTGTAACTTATTTCAGTAGATATGTTTGTTGTCTACTCACCGAGGCGGTTTGTTCAAACACCGCAGCACCGTATCCATAATCATCCCCGGTATCATATGCAGGAACCACACCCTCAGCAAGTACATGAACTGGTTCTGCTCCATACAGAACGTATAAGTCCATATGGCCAGCACAGAAGCTATGTATTGCTCATCACACTTGCCTGCAGCTTGGACGCTGTTCATGTATTCTAGCCAGGTGATTGGATAGGAGGAAGAGATGGAGAGATTGTACACGGGAGGGTCAGTGCGCGGGATGGGAGCCACTAAACTGGCTGAAATAAATAAAATTGATTTTTTTTTTTTTTTTTTTTTTTGCCAAAAAAGAAAAAGGCTCTAAGGCAATTTTGCCCGCCTTGGCCAGCTAGTTTAGCTTGAAAAGGGTAGGCCGCGTCTGTCTTGTAAGTGCTAGGTTCGCGGGTTCGATTCCCGCCCCAGCGGCGGGATTTTGCCCTGAACCGGATAATGTTCTGATCTCAGAACGGCTGGCCTCCTTTCTATCCTGTTATCCCTTTTCTCCCCGAGCTGGAATCGAACCCGCGCGCCTAGCGCTTATAAGATGGACGGCTACTTGCGAACTAACTAAGTTGTTGTTGTTCTGCAGTCTGCCCCGAGGGGGTTGATGGTTCTCTAGTGTTTTTTTCCCCCCTTTGAAGCATGATAAACTCTTTTGTAGCTTTCCAGCTAGCCAGGCAGAGTTAGCGTTTTGGATGCTCTGATCCTGATCCCTATTTATAGTACCACAGCTAGACACTAGTCTACTCTCTGTTTACTCCCCCCCCCCTCACCCCCCACCCGGTCCCGGCTCCCCCTACAAGGTTAGCTAGTGAATCTAATGCAGTGTTATGAGTGTTATCTGACCTGGTGGGGCTACATGTCCATGATCCAGCGCGGTCTTCCACACCACCCCCAGCATCATATTGGTAGCCACGTCCACAGGGATGAGGTCACACTTCTTATCGTGCTTCGCATAGAACGTATGGATGAGGCCAAGTGCTGCCCCGGCTGCCGCGCCTCCAGGCCCGTATAGGTTGTTAGACCAGCCCACTATAGGTTCCTTCCATGTGGATACCACTGAAATTAGAAAACCAGGCATATGAGTCATGGAAAACCAGAGATAAAGGGACTACATGTACTAATTCGACATTCTAAATAAAACACTAATATCTAGTATGAGATATTTGATAAAACCAGCAGGGAACATTCCAATAGAACAAAATATTCCATTATGCTACGGGTAACAGCTAACATTAAATAAGTTTTTGCCAGTTTAAATTAGCTTGGAAGCGCTGGATCCCGGCTTTGATTCCCGGCCTGAGGGAACTTTATCGTAATCGGATAAGGTTCTCGGTACGCCTTGCTTTCTTCTATCCTATCCTCTTTCGATTTTGAAGAAAATAACTAAGACCTCCGTTGTTACAATTCCCTCTTTCAAACCTTTTCAAAAAATAAGAGTCCCCTCCTCCTCGTTTAAATTTTGTAACAGAATAACTCACCGATCGAGGGTCGAACCATTGCTAGGGGTAGTTTATACAAGTACTTCTCAACCACGGATTCCCCAATGGCCTTTGTAAATGAATAGGAGTTGTTGTAGATACCACCAAACAACCTGGAAGAGCAAATGAAGACTATTTATTTCAACGAGATAATGAGGAATGAAGTACCTACAAAAACCCACCATATTGGTCAACTTTCAAATCAAATCATAAATTCTTTATGGCAAAGCAGAGAGCTTCTTCACAACTTTTGTGGGTATCACACTATCATTTACTCGCATCATCAATCTTTTTACACTGCATTACCAGGTCCACTGGTCGCTACTCGATTAAAGTAGCTACTCAGTTGTCCTCACGAGGCTGAGTGCACCCCGAACTCCAAGAACAGAACCGAAAAAACTTCTCCCCCGCCAGGAACCTAAGGCGTGCAAGCCTATTGTAATACCCAGTCGGCCACGGAGATTGCTCATATTATCGAAGTTTGACTTTATCCGGATGGGTGGCCATCTGAATAGCTGGTCGCCGAATGTAAGATAAATTCCCCGGAACTAAAGACTTTAGCTGTTGTACAATGTACAGTGATGTCAATCCTCAAACAAAACTCACATGGATGATAGAATTTCCAGTTCTTCCTGGTTGGTGGTTTGCATGACATGAGCGAGATCTTCATATGAGAATAGAGGGGGATAAAACTCCTCCTGTATATCTTCACGATAACTATGCGTATACAGAGTGGATACGTGAAGGATGGCCTGTGGAAAAAGGGATTAAAATGAAAAAATTGGGAATAAAATTTCGGGTTATAATAATAGACTCTTGAGTGGAAGCTAAACACTAGGCAAGGTTAACGCCACGCCGGAGGCGTTCTCTACCACCTAACCCTTAGAGCTCCATTATTATGTGGTCAAATTCTCAAATACATGAGGATAAAATTCCATGCCTCGGCTGGGATCGATCCTGCTTATCAGGCGAGCGTCTTGACCACTACGCCACCAAGGCAGGTAGCTACCTTTATTGAAATAAAACCCCCATTTTTTCCTACTATTATTTGAAACGACTTACTTCTCAATATTCCGGCTCCATCTTCGCATTCTACACTTCTTATCCTAGCCCTCAACCAGCCCAAAACCTGAGGATCGCCTCTTAAATTTCCTCCAAATCACTTACTTTGAGCTGCGAGCATCTTGTGGCCAGATCCAACAGTTCCCGCGTCGCTTGAATATTGAGTGTGAACGCGTCCTGAATCAGCTCATCAAACCTCAGCGATGCTGCAGCATGTATAATAACGTGGATGTGATGCTGAATGAACTGCTGATCGTGTGAGCTGATCCCTAAACTGGGCTGACTTATGTCTCCGGAGATGATGTGAACTTTGCGCTGAAGGATATCCGCCTGTTCGTTTTTGAGGCGATCGAACAACTGAGAAGAAAGAATGATAATAATTATTATTATTATTATTATTTTTATTATAGCATTAATTATAATATTAATTATTGATATGATAATATTAATTATTATTAAAGAATGATGATAATAATAATTAATATTATTATGTTAAGGCGGTCTCTTCTTGATCCCTTGTGTGCCGCATCAATTTTCGTTTAGGACTATTGCACTGAGGAAGAATGGGTTAGCCAGCCAAGTTTTGCAGCTTGAATGGTAGCCAAGTTCTGCCTTGTAAGCGCTAGGTCGTGGGTTTGATTCCCTCCCGGGGTGGATTTATCCTATACGGATAAGGTTCATTTTCGGAGCGGCTGCCTGTCTTCTATCCTGTCTTCCTTTTCTCTTCGATTTCGCGACGATAGGACCTTTAGCAGTTACGGTTCCCTCTATCAAATATCTTGCAAAAAAAGGGTTGTTTTCAGAGCGTAGCTGAGCAGAACAATTCTTTGCCTCGGTTGGGATACGAACCTATCGCAAGCCTTTTGACCACTACAAATTACAATGCGCCCAAAATTATAAGCATTTTTTCCTCATTACAAAGCCACGTGCACTAGCTACTAGGTTATAATACTAATGAGAAAACTACACTGTACGAGTTCATTGTCAAAAGCTTGCACGCACCTAATATTATGCAAATTTCCAATCGTATTCGGATAAACTGACTGTGTGATTTGAGGTTCATTGCTCATGTACATTGCAAATGACTTCCTATGAATCCTCATGTAGTTTAATGCGTTATGTTACGATCAAAGGCGACTATCATTTACGATTATGATCAAGTGGCCTGCTTTGATACTGCTCGAACTTTTGTGGGTCAATGGACTCGTTATTCTCATCCTACCAGACGAGCGCTTTAAACATTGCATGTCCACGCTATTGCGGTACTGCAATTAAGATTCGACAAAACTTCCGAAATAAAAATCTAAATATCTAAAATCTAAATCATGATTTATTTGTGGTGACACTGAGAGCTTCTTCACAATTTTTGTGGATATCACAGCATTACTAAGAGCCTCCTGTACTATTTCTGTCATATCTATAATTTTTCTTTTTACTCTGTTAATGCCGCCACTGGTCGCTACTCGATTAAAGTAGCTACTCAATTGTCCTCACGAGGCTGAGTGCACCTCGAACTCCAAGCACAGAGCCGAAAAAAACCTCGGCCCCGCCGGGAATCGAACCCGGACCTCCTGCGTGCAAGCCTAGTGTGATAACCACTCGGTCACGGAACTTCGAAATATTTAGTAAAACAATAATACATACAGACAAAGGAAAACTCGTTGAGTTAAAACTTAAACCTCACTTCGTTCAATAAAATCCTGATTGTTACGAACCTCGTCTTTAAATTGCTCGGCAAGTCTTTCCTGCACAGTTTTGTTCTTCTTGGATCTCAGCAGAATATAGATACCACCCACTTCTGGATAACATCTGAAACGGAATCAAACGTATTGGTTACACCCATAAATATACAATGCGAGACATTGTTTAGACTGCTGGGGTAAAGTTCGTTCTCGGAGCGGCTGACTTTCTCCTATCCTGTCCTTCTTCTCCCATTAATCTTAATCTTCTTTGATTTTGATTTCAGGACGATAAAACCTCCGTTGTTACAGTTCCCGGTTAAACCTCTAATAATAAATCTGCCTAAGGTTGTGAGGGAGAGGTTGGGTTTTTAGTGGGTAGGGCTCACTAGTATCGAGACAGAAATCCCACACTCCCCATATCAAAGGTTACGGGAGAAATACCATAGTTGGAATATTTTAGGTACTCTTATACCTACTTATCGAGACTGGCTTGGGATACTGTCATAAGACAGCGGCAATAGCTCACTGAATGCACCAATGATGGATCACTGAAGTGCAACGCTATGGATGATTGGTGTCCGAGTGGGTGACCCATCCAGTTGCGGGACTACATGCCAAGAAGTACAACTAAAATCCAGCATAAAGCACCATATTTTCAATCATTGTCCCTTTTAAAGCACTCTTAAAGCTTGAGCAAAAAAACCTTGATCCCGGGGCCCTAAGGTTGTGAGGGAGAGGTTGGGTTTTTAGTGGGTAGGGTTCACTAGTATCGAGACAGAAATCCCACACTCCCCATATCAAAGGTTTGGCTTTTGATTTTGGGGGTCTTTCTAAGATTTTCCCACCTCTTAAAAAAAAAAGCAGTTGTGAAGAAGCTCTCTGCTTTACCACTAAGAATTTCTGATTTAACATATGATTTAATCCCTCTATATTCCATTTGTTTGCACAGATGGCACCAAGAATCCAGTCAGTCAATGGTGCAAGACATACGCCCAGAAGGACAATTATAATCGGTAAGTCATTATTCTTTATACTGAGGCTGCTGTTTCGAAGAAAAAAGAATCAATTTGCGCTTCGCAAAAATTATGACAAAAAACAAGTAAAAAATATTTTTAGTCTAGGGTAAAGTCCACCCCAGGCTTTAATTGATCCCGCGACCTAGTTTCTGTAATTCAATAAACTGCAAATTTCTACTGGGAGAAACTTAACTCAAAATTGTCGCATAGATGTCACATTCTGATGCTAGGCCAAAGTATACATTATTTATGTCTACCTAAAAATTAAAATAAAATTCTCAAAGAATAAAATAAATTAAAAATAGCCAGCCTAGTTAGCTTAGTTGGTAGTGTGTCTGCCTTGTAAGCGCTAGGCCGCGGGTTCGATTCCCGCCCGGGGCGGATTTTATCCTGATGGGATAATGTTCGTTCTCGGAACGGCTGGCTTTCTCCTATCCTGTCTTCCTTCTCTCTTCAATTTCGGGACGATAAGACCATAGCAGTTACAGTTCCCTCTGTCAAAAACTCTTTAAAAAAATAAAAATAAAGTTCGCCCCGAGTGGGAATCGAACCCGCGACCTTACACTTCTGTTAATACACTTCTGTTAATCATATATCTCTTCACCCTCGCACACTCAGCATCTACTCGTCTAAAACACCGCCAACCAAACAGACCGCGGGAGCGACTGCCTCGCCCGCCAATTCTGGTTCCCCGAGTAGCCCCCCTAGTGGGGCGAACTAGGAACAAGAGCCTTTCAACTTATTATTACTAGGAACAAGAGCCTTTCAACTTATTATTGCTAGGAACTAGGAACAAGAGCCTTTCAACTTATTATTACTAGGAACAAGAGCCTTTCAACTTATTATTGCTAGGAACTAGGAACAAGAGCCTTTCAACTTAGGAACACGAACTGACAGGTTGATTTTAAAAATTTCAACCAGTCAGATTGTTTAATACGAGAGTTAAACTTAAACCGAGTTTAAACTCTGATTGCGGCCCTTTGTAAAAAAAAGGGAGGAAACTGGGTAATTAGATTTAAAAATGTACCACATAGCAGCATGGAACACAACCTATTTACTTTGTTCGCAATTTGAGGTCACATAAGTAACCAGGGCCGGAGCTATAACATTTTACAGATGTTATATCAACGATTTTTACTCTTAGAGGAAGCACCATAACTCGATGTGTGCTTTAAGTAAGTTATTACTTATTTCTAATGATTTATCTATCTCATAATGTGGATCAAAATATTCAGACATTTCAGCCCTGGGGCCTCATCTCATGATGATTAGGAGAAAGAAACAGGCCCCAGTCATTATCAGAGAAATTGCCTTTGTTTCCACAATTATAGGGCCTTGCAATAAAAAATTCATTACTTTCTATAGGAACTTAGGAATCAAGATCAAATTGACATGCAGAAAATTGAAATGATCCCGGGTCAAATCTAGTCACAATTTTTCTCAGGGCCGTAACTAGATCTAGACTCGAGAGAACTAAAAGAAACGTACGAAGGAGAAAAAAAGTTAAATGTGTAGAAACAACTATTATTTAAAATTTATTTAAATCCATAATGAGTAATCACAATAAGAAAACACTATTTAATATACCTAACCCAAATAATTTGGCGGCTCTCACTGTATTCTATGACCTGTATTCGTAAGTCCAATATCTTTCAATTAAAACTGACATGTCTTCAAATCGACAATTGGTACTGTTCACCTCCATTTTCCTCTCTATGGAATCACTACCAAAGTATGAAGTGATCCTTAAACATTGAGTTCCATGAGATAATCTGAACAAAAATAGGTAATTTGATAGCTTGACGCTAAAAGCGATTACTCATGAAGCTTTTGTATTTCACTACGCACTTAGGACCAGCACTACTCTTGTGCGACTCTTTCTCTTTGGACTTGGCATCTTTCTCCTTCGGGTTTGTTTTGTCTCCGTGTTTATCTTTCTTCTTGTGTTTGTGTTTACTGTGTTTGTCATGGGTTGTGCTGCTCTCCTTTTCCTTCTCTTTCTCTTTCGTTTTCACCGGTGACTTCTGTGTGGGCGTTGGTGCGGGGGGCGGGGGATGTGAGATCAGTTGAGAACCACTGGCAGGTTCCTTACTATTATGTGAACTACTGACTATCTTACTACTCGACTTGCTTTCCTTTTGTTCTTTCTTCTCGTCCTTGTCTCTCTCCCGATCTTTATCCTTGTGTTTGTGCGACTTCTCCTTCTTATCCTTCTTCTCCTTTTTCTTCTCCTTCTCGCTTGAACTTTCCTTCGGTTTGCTCTCCTTTCTCTCTTTCTCTTTACTCGACACTTTGTCCTTCTCTTTCTCCTTACTGCTTACGGCCGATTTGTCTTTTTCTTTGTCCTTCTTCTCCTTCTCTTTCTCCTTATCGCGATCTTTATCCTTCTTGTCTTTCTTACTACTGGAGCTGTTGGTTGGATTGGAGGTGGAACTGCTAGTACTGGTGGAGGGGATGGCTGAGGAATCCTTGTCTTTGTTCTTGTGAGGAGAGGGGTGAGCTGAGGAGGAGGACGAGGAAGATTTTACCTGTGAAGAATGGAGTAGAATAGAATGATTACAATATTGAAATATGTTGGATTGTTATTTGTTATTTTTTGTTATTTGGTTTTAAAGATGAGTGTTCCACCGCCGTTTTTATTTCGTAGCAATGAAACAACTGCTACATTAGACGCATGTGGCCTGGAGGAGGAGGACGAGGAAGATTTTACCTGTGAAGAATGGAATAGAATAGAATGATTACAATATTGAAATATGTTGGATTGTTATTTGTTATTTTTGTTATTTGGTTTTAAAGATGAGTGTTGCCAGCCTAGTTAGCTTAGTTGGTAGTGCGTCTGCCTTGTAAGCGCTAGGCCGCGGGTTCGATTCCCGCCCGGGGCGGATGAGGAGGAGGATGAGGAAGATTTTACCTGTGAAGAATGGAGTAGAATAGAATGATTACAATATTGAAATATGTTGGATTGTTATTTGTTATTTGGTTTTAAAGATGAGTGTTCCACCGCCGTTTTTATTTCGTAGCAATGAAACAACTGCTACATTAGACGCTTGTGGCCTTTTAAAGCTCTAGTCAACAATTTTTCTAATTTCAATACCTAGGTACTTTAAATAGGTACCTACTTATGCTACTCCTAGGTATAAATTGAATTTTTTCAGGTACCTGCCTATTGGAGAAATCCAGGGGGTCTTCAATGGGTTGCTTGATCAAGGGACCAAAATAAATATAATATGATCTCTTTAATTTCCAATTTTTTTTCAGTAATGGAGAAATATCTACCACTTGCCAAAATGAGAATACAGTTAGGTACATACTTACCGAATATGCCATTTTCATTTATATAATAATCTCAAATCTCCATTAGGAATTCCATGGACATCCTACATTTTGATAAGGCCTTCTTGTTCAGAACAATAATTGGAAATCCTTCAAAAAAGGCTGATAACATTGGAGTACTGTTCACCTCCATTTTCCTCTCTATGGAATCACTACCAAAGTATGAAGTGATCCTCAAACATTGAGTTCCATAAGATAATCTGAACAGAAATAGGTAATTTGATAGCTTGACGCTAAAAGCGATTACTCATGAAGCTTTTGTATTTCACTACGCACTTAGGGAAATTAGAGTGGCCTATCTCTTCTCTGTCAAATCTCAGAACTCAGAAGCAATTAAAGGCAATAGTGAGCCATATCAGAAGACGTACATTCAAGAAATTTAGGTCCAACGGGGATTAGACAACCGAGAACAAGCACACAGAACAATACAAAACTTTTTAAGGAAATAAAATGCAAGTGGAGGTGATTATACACATCCAGACACTTTTATTTCATCTCCTCCAGTTGATTGGAAGTGGAGAGTGGAGGCGAAATGGAAAGTTTTGTTTATTTTTATCAAAATTCCAAAGAGGTTTCGTAAAAATGCGTCGTGAGTGAGAAAGGAAAAGATTGATCGTGGAGGGTTTTTTTACAGAACCGGTTGTCTGGAAAAATTTGATTCGGGCTGGGCCTTACCACTTCAAAATAAGTAGGTACCTACATTAGGTAATTTTCTTAATTAAATTATTTATTATTTTAGGATTCATATGGGTAGGCAGTAATTATTTTTCAAGAAGTTCGATAATTATTGCCCCGAAATCAAAGAGAACGGAGGTCAGGATAGGAGAAAGCCAGCCGTTCCGGACCTTATCCATTCAGGATAAAATCCGCCCCGGGCGGGAATCGAACCAACAGCATAGTGCTTACTAGGCAGACGCACTACCAACCAAGCTATACAGGCTGGCACACTCATTTAAATTACATTGCCTACAGGACATTCGGGAAAAAATTGGAGGAAACTCATAAGTCATACAATTGGGAACGGATAAAATATTTATTAGAAGACGAAATAATCTTCACTGCTCCTTAACTTTTTACACACCCTACGTTTTTCTGATAAGGACGTATAAAAATCCCTCACTTTCTCCCTCCTATCTCATGCTGAACGCAAATTTCTGTACGAAACCTCTTTGGATAGGCGAATGGTTGGATTTTGATTGGACGCGTTGTCCCAACTGTTTACGTTTTCTGTCATTTGGAATTTGGACAACCTAGCAGTGAGAAGTGTAACGTGGAATTTTTTCTTCGGTCTGATTTCACAGAAACAGTTAGGTTGTTTTATCACAAACGGTTGTTAAGTGGAACAGTCCACAAGAAAAGTGTTTTATTCTGGTGTCCCGTTAATTTGTTTCGATTATTTTAGTGTTAAGTTTTAGATTTTTATTGTGATTCAAAATGGGGATCAAATTCCTCGAAGTTATCAAACCGTTTTGTAGTATTCTACCTGAAATAGCCAAACCTGAAGGGAGGAAGATCCAATTCCGAGAGAAAGTACTATGGACTGCCATCACCCTGTTCATCTTCTTAGTATGTTGTCAAATTCCTCTGTTCGGAATCATGTCATCTGATTCCGCAGATCCCTTCTACTGGATTCGTGTAATTCTTGCATCTAACAGAGGTACTCTCATGGAGCTTGGAATATCACCTATTGTAACATCTGGTCTGATCATGCAGCTCCTAGCAGGTGCTAAGCTGATAGAAGTAGGAGATACGCCCAAGGACAGAGCACTGTTCAATGGTGCACAGAAACTATTTGGTATGGTGATAACAGTGGGGCAAGCCATTGTCTACGTCATGACAGGCATGTATGGTGACCCGTCAGAGATCGGAGCTGGTGTTTGCTTACTCATCATCATTCAACTGTTTGTTGCTGGATTGATTGTTCTACTGCTTGATGAACTTCTACAGAAAGGCTGAAATGAAATAAAAAAATAAATAATTTCTAAAATGAAATAAATAATCCTAAAACAAATTCACGGCACTACTTTTTTTAGGGTTTGACAGAGGCAACAGTAAAGCTATGTCCACATTGTCGACGCCGTCGACCGACGAGGTGAATCTATTTTGTCGAGGCAGTGTACGGTTTCAGTCGACGCGCACCGTCGAGGTGATCAACAGCGTCGATTATGTGTGGACATAGCTTAACAAAGGAGGTCTTATCGTCCGAACCGTTTTGAAAGAGAATCTTACCTGTTTAGATAAAAGGTTGCCTTGAACGGGAACCGAATCAGCGACCTAGCGCTTACAAGACTGCTGTGCTCCCTTCCAAGCTAACTAGGCGCATTTTTACTCAATGGAACAACCTCTAAAGGTCCGTTCCTACTTGTCGTTTGGAAAAAAAATCGTGTCGTGTGTAGTGGGAACACTTTCATTTAAATTACATTGCCTACAGGACATTCAGAAAAAATTGGATGAAAGTGGAATCAGAACAAGTGGAAACGGGGCTTATGAAGTAATCTCTTACCTGTTTATCAGACGAAACACTTGCCCCGGTTGAATGTTTCTCAGCCGGGGTGCCTGACGACGAGCAGAAAGGCTATGGTCTAGGATCAGGAATTTCCCTGTTCATTGCCACCAACATCTGTGAGACCATTGTATGGAAAGCATTTAGTCCTGCCACTGTCAACACTGGAAGAGGTACCGAGTTTGAAGGAGCTGTCATTGCTTTGTTCCATCTGTTGGCCACCCGTCAAGACAAAGTCAGAGCCCTGAGAGAAGCTTTCTACCGACAGAACCTGCCCAACCTGATGAACTTGCTAGCAACTGTTCTTGTGTTTGCTATAGTGATTTACTTCCAAGGATTCAGAGTGGATCTGCCAATCAAATCTGCTCGCTACAGAGGTCAATATAGCAGCTACCCCATCAAACTGTTCTACACATCCAACATCCCTATCATTCTACAGTCTGCCCTTGTATCCAACTTGTATGTCATATCCCAGATGCTTGCTGTCAAGTTCCATGGGAACATCTTTGTCAACTTACTTGGAGAATGGGCTGATGTTGGTGGTGGTGGCCCAGCACGTGCTTATCCTATTGGTGGTCTCTGCTACTATCTGTCCCCACCCGAGAACTTGGCTCCAACTTGTATGTCATATCCCAGATGCTTGCTGTCAAGTTCCATGGGAACATCTTTGTCAACTTACTTGGAGAGTGGGCTGATGTTGGTGGTGGTGGCCCAGCACGTGCTTATCCTATTGGTGGTCTCTGCTACTATCTGTCCCCACCCGAGAACTTGGGACACATCCTGGAAGATCCAATCCATGCTATCCTGTACATTGTCTTCATGTTAGGAAGTTGTGCATTCTTCTCCAAGACTTGGATTGAAGTGTCTGGCTCCTCTGCTAAGGATGTTGCCAAGCAGTTGAAAGAACAACAGATGGTGATGAGAGGTCACCGAGAACAATCCATGATTCACGAGCTCAACCGATACATCCCCACTGCAGCTGCATTTGGTGGTCTATGTATTGGAGCTCTATCAGTACTCGCTGACTTCATGGGTGCCATTGGTTCGGGTACTGGTATTCTACTTGCTGTCACTATCATCTACCAGTACTTTGAGATCTTTGTCAAAGAACAGAGTGAGATGGGAGGCATGGGAACTTTGTTGTTCTAAGTGAAGAATGTTAAGCCGAGAACATGATTGTGACATTCTTACCAACACATTGTACAGTTTGCAATATTTCTCATTGACATACCACATTGAATCCGAGTGTATGTTCCTGTAAATATTTCTCTTCTTAGTTAAGTCTACTATTTTCTTAGATCATGTCTGTGTATGTTTTCATCCCAATTCCCATTATTTTCCTCCCAATCTAAAAAATCATCTGAATGAAACAAACCAGGTAGGTAATGCTTTTACAAAGTATTATCTCATAAGGACCTACAGGTGAATAATAGTTTGAAATTTATTTTGTTTGAGGTTAAACATGGATAGGTGTATGTTTGAGAGAATGTTTGATATATTTATAGGAAAAATTGAATGTAAACTACTCTAGATAGCCATCTGTTCTGTAGGAGGCAGCCAAATTCTGATATTATATGATGTATTCAAACACAATGTATTTTCAGGTACATCTTACATTTGAGATAGGTAATAGGTATTTCAAAATTAGTTGTATAACTTGGTAGCCCTGCTCTTTTTTTTTTTTTTTTTTTTTTGGAAAACGAAACCCAAAATTTTTTCTTTTAAAAATTTATTTACATCACCCATTTTCTCTCTGGAGAAAGGTCATCATCAAGTTATATTATTTTGTAAGGATGACTTTTTTGTTAGAATTACTTAATTGAATGGATGAATAACCTGTGTTTTCGTTCCTTTCAATGATCTTTTTGTAAATATTTTTACTTGGTAGTATTTATTTAATTTTAATAAATATATACGTCTATATTTATTAAATTCTAATGTAATTTCCTAGTGTTTTTCTTTTCAATTCCAAGTCTCAATTTAGTACATTGTTAAATTGTACATCATCATCATCATCATCATGGTAGCGTCTTCTATTCAGAAGGTTGCTATATTATCCTCCAAACTTGTTGTCTCCATGCTTCTCTATCTTGTGCCATTCTCTTGCAGTTCTCATAGGTTGTTGTCTTGGTCCATTCAATGATGTTGTCTATCCACTAGAGCCGAGAACATGATTGTGACATTCTTACCAACACATTGTACAGTTTGCAATATTTCTCATTGACATACCACATTGCATCCGAGTGTATGTTCCTGTAAATATTTCTCTTCTTAGTTAAGTCTAGAGCCGAGAACATGATTGTGACATTCTTACCAACACGTTGTACAGTTTGCAATATTTCTCATTGACATACCACATTGCATCCGAGTGTATGTTCCTGTAAATATTTCTCTTCTTAGTTAAGTCTACTATTTTCTTAGATCATGTCTGTGTATGTTTTCATCCAAATTCCCATTATTTTCCTCCCAATCTAAAAAATGATCTGAATGAAACAAACCGAGTAGGTAATGCTTTTACAAAGTATCTTATATTATAAGAACGAGATTATCTCATAAGAACCTACAGGCGAATGAGAGTTTGAAATTAATTTTGTTTGAGATTAAACATGGATAGGTGTATGTTTGAGAGAATGTTTGATATAGGAAAAATTGAATGTAAACTACTCTAGATAGCCATCTGTTCTGTAAGGAGGCAGCCAAATTCTGATATTATATGATGTATTCAAACACAATGTATTTTCAGTAGGTACATCTTGCATTTGAGATAGGCAATAGGTATTTCAAAATTATTTGTATAACTTGGTAGCCCTGCTCTTTTTTTTTTTTTTTTAGTAGGAAGATGAAGCCATAACCTTTTCCTGTTAAAATTTAATATCACCCATTTTCTCTCTGGAGAAAGGTCATCATCAAGTTATATGATTGTTATTTTGTAAGGACGACTTTTTTTGTTAGAACTTATTAATTGAATGGATGAATAACCTGTTTTTCGTTCCTTTCAATGATCTTTTTGTAAATATTTTTACTTGGTAGTATTTATTTAATTTTAATAAATATATACGTCTATATTTATTAAATTCTAATGTAATTTCCTAGTGTTTTTCTTTTCAATTCCAAGTCTCAATTTAGTACATTGTTAAATTGTACATCATCATCATCATCATCATGGTAGCGTCTTCTATTCAGAAGGTTGCTATATTATCCTCCAAACTTGTTGTCTCCATGCTTCTCTATCTTGTGCCATTCTCTTGCAGTTCTCATAGGTTGTTGTCTTGGTCCATTCAATGATGTTGTCTATCCACTTTCTTCTCTGTCTTCCTCTGTCCCTTGTTCCTTCTACCTTCCCTTCTATGATTTTTGCCAAGAGAGTGCCACTTGATCCACGGATGATGTGCCCCGCATACCTGGTTTTTCTTTGCTTGATTGTTGTCAGCAATTCTACAGATGGTAAATTCATTCTTCAAATAAGGAATACATACCTATATTGCTAAACTGGTAATTAGTGTGTACGGTTATCAAAATTTGGCATACGAAAATATACCTACGTAGGTACTGTAATTTCGACAAAATTGTACGGTAATCCTATATAACCTATCTGTCAACACTGGCCTGGATACTTGGGTCTGAGATCAACATCACAAGGACTGTGTATTCTTATCCTTAGTGGAAAATAGTGGAGATGTCAAATTTTCTTCTATTATTTATTCCACTCAGCCTTCCTTTCACCTCCTCCCCCACTTTCTAAGAGCTTACCATATTGTTAGATTTGTTAGTCCCGATCTATAAGATGTAAAGTGTGACAAATAGGACATCATGCAGACAATTTGCAAGTTCACTGAGTATACCTATAAGTCCCATAACAACAGTTCTAGCAACAACTATGCCTCGGTAAAATTCTCAGTACTATTGTGTCCTACATCCTTGACAGTGCTCAGGATTTCTTGCTACTTGCTAGTTATCATCAACATCATCATCATCCTTGGTTATAGTTGTTGTTATGTTTTGCTTGCAACTTGTAATGGTCACGCGGTTCTAAGGCCTCAAGCTCGGAACTAACGGTCCGATTTGCTATATTATGACCAGGATACCATTCAACTTGGTAGATATACTTGGTTAAGGCTTCAACTTCACACATGTGGGTGACGAATATACCTAAAAAAAGTGTAATGACCTAATTCAGTGTCATGGGAGGAAATTGACTAAAAATAAAAACCACTAAGAGTAAGAACAATAAAAATAATTGTTTATTGCTATAATTTGAATAATAATAAATTAGAAAAAAAAAAATCAATTCTAATATCACAGTCAATAAATAGTTAAGATTGATAATAATCTAGAGAGGGAGGAGGGGAACTAAACTTCATTTGCCATAGCCTACATGGGTGGGCAAGTCGAAGAAATATTGATCTAAGGATTCCAAGGCAAAATAATTAAGGGGAAAAGTTCAATACTTTGGCCGTATTTTCTGCCTCGGTGGCGTAGTGGTCAAGACGCTCGCCTGGTAAACAGGAGGGCGTTGGTTCGATCGCAGCCGAGGCTTGGATTTGTATCCTTGGAATATAAAAACCCCCGCCTGGGCCGCGGTATTGAACCCACGCCCTCCTGATTACCAGGCGAGCGTCTTGACCACTACACCACCGAGGCAGGCTATTTACAAAATCTTACAGGGAACTCAGATATTCACATAATCTTACAGTAAACTTAAGTATTTACAAAACATCTTTACAGTGAAAAGTTACAAGAAATAAATTACAAAGAAGTTTACACACAAAGAATAGGAGGGACTGGTTGATTTGGAAATACATTAGACTACGTAAAAGTGACGTTATTTTTGACACAAGTAAAAAGGGAAAAAGGAATTTTAATTGTGTTGAGCATAAATGCCCGTCACAAGTGTCTTTCTCCGCTTAATACACTACGTTAAATTTCATAACTTGACTTGAACTCGAACCACCAACCTCCAGATCCAGAGTCCATCGCGCTAACCACTACACCACTGAGGTTGGTGATACAAACAAAAAGATGATTGACGCCTCACTTATACGGTCTGGGTTACTAAGGCAAGCGACTCACTATCAGGTAGACCTTACACGTACACCTGATCAGGTCCGTCTGTCCGATGGTGAGTGGGTGGCCCAACATTACAAGAGTTATGGTGAATAATCTAACTAAGGAGTAAAAGAAAGAGTTAAAACATAATATAACTCGCTTAATGTAACTACTTATCATTTAAATAGATAGGTGTTTACCTACTTAATTTAAGGGAAAAGGTGTTAAATATTGCCCGAATACACGACTTTTTTACTTTCCTTAGTTGAGATGGTTGCTGCGTTTGGCGGTATTTTGACCGCTTTTGGACAGATTTCGACCGATTTTGGCGGTTTATAGCTATAGCGACAAAACGGTTAGAGATAGTGTAAAAGTTAGGGTAAAAGAACACTGAAATAAGCATCATTCAATAGGATAAGGAAAGTCGTGTGATGTTCACACCAGATGACTCGTTCTTCTCATCCTACCAGACGAGCGCTTTAAACATTGCATGTCCACGCTATTGCGGTAGATACTGCAATTAAGATTCGACAAAACTTCCGAAATAAAAATCTAAATCATGATTTATTTGTGGTGAAACTGAGAGCTTCTTCACAATTTTTGTGGATATCACAGCATTACTAAGAGCCTCCTGTACTATTTCTGTCATATCTATAATTTTTCTTTTTACTCTGTTAATGCCGCCACTGGTCGCTACTCGATTAAAGTAGCTACTCAATTGTCCTCACGAGGCTGAGTGCACCTCGAACTCCAAGCACAGAGCCGAAAAAAACCTCGGCCCCGCCGGGAATCGAACCCGGACCTCCTGCGTGCAAGCCTAGTGTGATAACCACTCGGTCACGGAACTTCGAAATATTTAGTAAAACAATAATACATACAGACAAAGGAAAACTCGTTGAGTTAAAACTTAAACCTCACTTCGTTCAATAAAATCCTGATTGTTACGAACCTCGTCTTTAAATTGCTCGGCAAGTCTTTCCTGCACAGTTTTGTTCTTCTTGGATCTCAGCAGAATATAGATACCACCCACTTCTGGATAACATCTGAAACGGAATCAAACGTATTGGTTACACCCATAAATATACAATGCGAGACATTGTTTAGACTGCTGCCCTACACGACGCTCTTCCGATCTAAATCTGATGGTGTGTGTGGTATTGTAATAATCATTAGAAATTAATCAAATTAGGTGTCTTTGTAAAACTATGACTTCATCGAGAGAAGGGGGGAAAAAATTAAAATAAATTGCCATTTTAGTGACTTACCTCAAAAGCTTTTCAATGAACACTTTGCCCATAAACCCGGAGGCTCCCGTAAGGAATACATTGAGACCTTTGAAGAATTGATACATGGGGGTGTTTCGATTGACTTGGGTCCTCACCACAGAACTGCTGAATGTATTATCCGAATCAAAGATGTTGTCACGGGTTTCAAAGTAATCCATATTGGTGATAAATTATAACTAGTTGACACTGAACTGGTTTATTAAGGGATTTGATATAAAAAGTCTTACAGGCACCTTTGGTTTATTTATTTATTTATTTTTTTTTATTTTTTATTTTTTTTTTTTTATGGGATATGACAAAAATAGAAGGTCTTACCTGTAAGGTACATTTAGAGTACAAAAGTTATTTATTTTGGAAGTTATTTGAAAAGTTTGAATTTATTTCTTATTAAGGCAATGTAAAAAAAATTATTCAATAATAATTAACGTTTTTAACGTTTTAATTTGAATTTATTTCTTTTCATTGGCAAAAGGTAGGTATTTATAAAATTTAATTTGTTTCCAATTTACAAATTACAGTAAAAAAGTGCACAAATTTCGACATAAATCAGAGATTAAAAAAAAAGTGTTCCAGAAATTAATCACAGATACGGTAGGGTCAGTCCGTGTACTAAACAGGCACTGTATCTACAGGCGTTCAGCACCTACACGATAATGAATATACACTCATTTTTCAACATAGGCGAGAAGGTACATACATATACAATTTTACATCTCTCTATATATAATTAGTCTACCTTTTAACTCATTATTGCTAGGAACCAGAGCCTTTCAACTTACGAGTATTATTGCTAGGAACTAGGAACAAGAGCCTTTCAACATATTATAGCTAGGAACTAGGAACCAGAGCCTTTCAACTTATTATTGCTAGGAACTAGGAACAAGAGCCTTTCAACTTATTATTGCTAGGAACTAGAGCCTTTCATCTCTATAATTAGTCTACCTTTTAACTCATTATTGCTAGGAACCAGAGCCTTTCAACTTATTATTGCTAGGAACTAGGAACAAGAGCCTTTCAACTTATTATTGCTAGGAACTAGAGCCTTTCGTCTCTCTATATCTAATTAGTCTACTTTTTAACTCATTATTGCTAGGAACCAGAGCCTTTCAACTTATTATTGCTAGGAACAAGAGCCTTTCAACTTATTATTGCTAGGAACTAGGAACAAGAGCCTTTCAACTTATTATTGCTAGGAACTAGGAACAAGAGCCTTTCAACTTATTATTGCTAGGAACTAGGAACAAGAGCCTTTCAACTTAGGAACACGAACTGACAGGTTGATTTTAAAAATTTCAACCAGTCAGATTGTTTAATACGAGAGTTAAACTTAAACCAGAGCCTTTCAACTTATTATTGCTAGGAACAAGAGCCTTTCATCTTATTATTGCTAGGAACTAGGAACAAGAGCCTTTCAACTTATTATTGCTAGGAACAAGAGCCTTTCAACTTATTATTGCTAGGAACTAGGAACCAGAGCCTTTCAACTTATTATTGCTAGGAACAAGAGCCTTTCAACTTATTATTGCTAGGAATAGGAACTAGGAACAAGCCTTTCAACTTAGGAACACGAACTGACAGGTTGATTTTAAAAATTTCAACCAGTCAGATTGTTTAATACGAGAGTTAAACTTAAACTACTTTTGTCATATTAATTTCATCTTTCTTCACAGGCTCTAATATTATTATACGATTTATTCGTTAAAAAAAAGGTCAAGATAATATTCAATAGTCCCGCAATTTTTCATCCCCAATGGTAGGCAACTCACCTAATCTCTTATGTGCCACCTTAGCATCCTTCATCCACGTGAGACAAATATCCAGCAACTTCTCTCCATGATTTACCGCACTAGGAACAAGAGCCTTTCAACTTATTATTGCTAGGAACAAGAGCCTTTCAACTTATTATTGCTAGGAACTAGGAACAAGAGCCTTTCAACTCATTATTGCCTTTCGTGTTCCTAACACGAACTAACAGGTTGATTTTAAAAATTTCAACCAGTCAGATTGTTTAATACGAGAGTTAAACTTAAACCGAGTTTAAACTCTGATTGCGGCCCTTTGTAAAAAAAAGGGAGGAAACTGGGTAATTAGATTTAAAAATGTACCACATAGCAGCATAGAACACAACCTGTTTACTTTGTTCGCAATTTGAGGTCACATAAGCAACCAGGGCCGGAGCTATAACATTTTACAGATGTTATATCAACGATTTTTACTCTTAGAGGAAGCACCATAACTCGATGTGTGCTTTAGGAACACAACCTATTTACTTTGTTCGCAATTTGAGGTCACATAAGTAACCAGGGCCGGAGCTATAACATTTTACAGATGTTATATCAACGATTTTTACTCTTAGAGGAAGCACCATAACGCGATGTGTGCTTTAAGTAAGTTATTACTTATTTCTAATGATTTATCTCATAATGTGGATCAAAATATTCAGACATTTCAGCCCTGGGGCCTCATCTCATGTTGATTAGGAGAAAGAAACAGGCCCCAGTCATTATCAGAGAAATTGCCTTTGTTTCCACAATCATAGGGCCTTGCAATAAAAAATTCATTACTTTCTATAGGAAGTTAGGAATTAAGATCAAATTAACATGCAGAAAATTGAAATGATCCCGGGTCAAATCTAGTCACAATTTTTCTCAGGGCCGTAACTAGATCTAGACTTGAGAGAACTAAAAGAAACGTACGAAGGAGAAAAAAAGTTAAATGTGTAGAAACAACTATTATTTAAAATTTATTTAAAAAACAAGCCCCAGTCATTATCAGAGATATTGCCTTTGTTTCCACAATTATAGGGCCTTGCAATAAAAAATTCATTACTTTCTATAGGAACTTAGGAATTAAGATCAAATTAATTAACATGCAGAAAATTGAAATGATCCCGGGTCAAATCTAGTGACAATTTTTCTCAGGGCCGTAACTAGATCTAGACTTGAGAGAACTAAAAGAAACGTACGAAGGAGAAAAAAAGATAAATGTGTAGAAACAACTATTATTTAAAATTTATTTAAATTCATAATGAGTAATCACAATAAGAAAACACTATTTAATATACCTAACCCAAATACTAGGTATAATAAAGTACACGTAACATCATTTTAAATAAAATAAGAAGTTATGTATAAACACACGAATAAAACCTACTAACAGAAGACAATCTTGTACAATGACTCGTGTTGTCTGTCTTAGCATGCCCTATGGGATGGGCATGCTAAGACACAGACCATAGAGTATGCCCCTCATCACATATCCGATAAGATTCAAGCAAAACATCTCTCTCAAACTCACTTGGTTTTAGTTTTCAATAGATTTTCCTTGTAGCTCATTCATAATGCATTTACTTATGCTTGTATTTCTTTTTAATGATCTCCATTTTCCTCTTCTTCTGCTCTTTCCGTTTCAATTGTTTGTTGATCTTTCTCTTGGATTTACCGCCACGCCGGACATCAGCTTCCGCAAGAGGGCCGCAATTTTCTTCCGCAACTCCGGCTGTGGTTCGTTTATCAGTCGGGCCGCAAGGGATACATACAGAAGGTCGCAATTGTCCGCAACGAAAGTGCGGGGAAAGGTGATCAATATGGAGTCGATCATTTCGAGTGCGCAATCGCGACCTTCGAGATCAGTCGGGCCGCAAGCGATACGTAAAGAAGGTCGCAATTGTCCGCAACGAAAGTGCGGGGAAAGGTGATCAATATGGAGTCGATCATTTCGAGTGCGCAATCGCGACCTTCGAGTATTTCGTAGTCGAGTTGAGAGAGAATGAAGGAGAGGTGGCTTTCCAGCGCGGATTTGTCCAGTGGGTATTCGTACAGGTAGGTGATGTATGACTGAGGAGAAAGAATGGAAGAGGAATGAGAACAAATCTCCATACCTCTGTTGGCACTGAACCTTAAAATTAACAGACGAGCATCCTAACCACTAGACCTGGTAGGTCGAGTGGGTATTCGTACAGGTAGGTGATGTATGACTGAGGAGAAAGAATGGATGAGGAATGAGAACAAATCTCCATACCTCTGTTGGCACTGAACCTTAAAATTAACAGACGAGCATCCTAACCACTAGACCTGGTAGAACACTTTAATAAATACAAATAAAAAATAACCACTAGACCACCGAGACAATATTAGGCCAGTCTATCAGGTAAACCTTTTCAGCCATACCTGTCAGGTCTACCTGACAGTGTGTGGAGTGGGTATTCGTACAGGTAGGTGATGTATGACTGAGGAGAAAGAATTGAAGAGGAATGAGAACAAATCTCCATACCTCTGTTGGCACTGAACCTTAAAATTAACAGACGAGCATCCTAACCACTAGACCACCGAGACAATATTAGGCCAGTCTATCAGGTAAACCTTTTCAGCCATACCTGTCAGGTCTACCTGACAGTGTGTGCTCATCAGGTAGATCTGACAGGCGAACCTAATCAGGTGTACCTGTCAGATCTACCTGATAGTGATTAGCTGGCCTTAAGTACATAATTGAGATTAACCCATTAGAGCCACCGAGGTACTATTATGTAAATATTAACCCATCAGTCTCACCTGTTTAGCTTGTACCCGGACGTTGATATGATACGAGGTGATGGCCAGTTTAGCCACGCCCATCATAACATCCCCCAGGGCCCCACACTGTAACTTCCGATGCAGAATGGCCTTGAGCACGAGGAAGGCCGAAGCTTGTCGGCTATGATCGTGCAGGTCTTGTTCCACATAGAGAAGCAGTGTTGCCAGTTGCTCGGGTAGGAATGTGTAGTCTCTGACGTCACGAAGCAACACGCCTACGTACTGAAAAACAGAGGGAAATGTGACCAAATTTTATAGATAAACTGTAAAAAAAAGATAGACCAAGCTGTAACAGCGAAGTTTGATAGAGGGATCTGTAAAAAAGGAGATCTTATCGTCCCAAAATTGAATAGACAAGAAGGGCAGGATAGGAGAAAACCAGCCGATCTGTTTGGGATAAATGAAGTTCGCCTCGGGAATCGAACCCGCGACTTAGCGCTTAAAAGGCAGACAGGCTACCCTCTAGCTAACTTAAGTAAACTAAGCTGGCAAAAACTTATTTAATGTTAGCTAGGCTGGCTGACATGAGTTTAGTAGGTTGATGTTTCCCGTAAAGATGTCCAATCGAACCCGCGACCTAGCGCTTACCAGACAAGCTTCTTACCTTGAATGCTGCCAGGACCAGTTCATAGTTATCCCCCTTGCCCATGCCTTGGGCAGCATACTTGTGCAGCAAAGCAAACACATTGGCCGTCACAGAACTCAGACACTCTTTGATAGACGGCAAATCCTTCTTGATTAACCACGTCAGACATTGCAGAGACAGGGTGTTCAGCTGAACCATTGGGGATGAAAAATTGTGGGACTATTGAATATTATCTTGACCTTTTTTTTTAACGAATAAATCGTATAATAATAGTAGAGCCTATGAAGAAAGATGAAAGTAATACAACAAAAGTGCGATTTAAGGCTATTAAGCTCGTACGACCTACAAAAATGTAGTTTTACAAGTAATGACATAATAATGACCGGATAGGTAGTTAATTCCCAGCATTTGATATCAACCAGTAGGTATATAATATCTAAATATGGGAGTTTGCACACTGCTCATATCGCCACGACCCGAGATAAATACATCCGTTTTGTTAATACTTTTCGTTTTTATAATATAAGATTTCCCTTCATTTGAAAAATGTACTTTCCGTGTTTTATGTTACGTTTTCCTCCATTGTTTTCCTCCTAGGCACACAGCTATGCGGTATATTTCTCGAGACCGAGGACCTGTCACTGGTAGACCGTCATCTCACAGACATTATGTCTGCACTTCGCTGTCAGTTCGTAAGTTTCGTTTTTATAATCTAAGATTTCCCTTCATTTGAAAAATGTACTTTCCGTGTTTTATGTTACATTTTCCTCCATTGTTTTCCTCCTAGGCACACAGCTGTGCGGTATATTTCTCGAGACCGAGGACCTGTTACTGGTAGACCGTCATCTCACAGACATTATGTCTGCACTTCGCTGTCAGTTCGTAACCCATACGGTACGCAATCCAGCGTTAGGGGAGCCTGAAGATAACGATCATCATGTGTACCAGACCCTGGTTACTATATTGAAACTGATCTCCCGATACCCGGAGGTGTTGAGCGATGGGGAGCATGGTGGCTTTGTCCAGGACATTGGAGGTGAGCACAATGCTTTCTCCTTTTTTTTACAGTTTTTTAAAAAATGGCCTGATGGTCAATCATCCCGACATTTGCAACATACAGATACAAAAAGGTGAACAGTAGGTACTTTTTTTCTGGAGGTTTAATAAAGAGAACCGAAACAATAGAGGTGTTATCGTCCCAAAATCGAAGAGAGAAGGAGGGCAGGATAGAAGACGGCCGTCCTGAGAGCGAACCTCAACTTTTTAAGATAAAATTCGCCCCGGGCGGAAATCGAATCCGCGACCTAGCGCTGAGAAGGCAGACGCGCTACGTACCAAGCTGACTAGGCTAACTATTTGAATTACAGTTGAATAAATAATGAATATACATACTCGCAAGTTCTCTTAACCCTCGGCCATATATTTTATGTGTCTGGTTGCTCCTCTCCCTGTTGTTTTTGCTAACGTCAATGACAACGTTCGGTCACTCCTCTCCCTAGGGAGGATATGCAATTTATCACTGCGACCTTTATAGATCTCTTGTGACCCTCGGCCATAGGGTCAAGCATTTAGTCCCATTCGCTCAACAGATGATAAAATACGTGACCAGGGCAGCTTGGAGAAATAGTTTAGGAAGGGAAGTGAGCTGAATATAAACACACAACTTCTGCCATATATTATGTGTCTGGTTGCTCCTCTCCCTGTTGTTGTTGCTAATGTCAATGACAACGTTCGGTCACTTCTCTCCCTAGGGAGGATATGGAATTTATCACTGCGACCTTTATAGATCTCTTGTGACCCTCGGCCATAGGGTCAAGCATTTAGTCCCATTCGCTCAACAGATGATAAAAGAGCAGTAAAGAGAGAAGTAAATACAGCAGGACGAGTAGCAGGAGAGAGGGCTGAATGTAAATGAGGCATAACGTCAATGACAACGTTCGGTCACTTCTCTCCCTAGGGAGGATAATATGCAATTTATCACTGCGACCTTTATAGATCTCTTGTGACCCTCGGCCATAGAGTCAAGTATTTAGTCCCATTCGCTCAACAGATGATAAAAGTAACAAAACAACACTTTTTTCTCCTACATTTTCAGAACATTGTCAGAGACTTCTAGGCCACGACCACGTCTGGATTCGCCTGGCCTCGTGTCAAATCATATTCAAACTTCTCTCCTCCATTCCCCCCTCCACCCTGGCTGCCCGCGCTAACAACCAATCACAAGACAGTACCGCCCCCTCTGACTTCATTTTCAGAACATTGTCAGAGACTTCTAGGCCACGACCACGTCTGGATTCGCCTGGCCTCGTGTCAAATAATATTCAAACTTCTCTCCTCCATTCCCCCCTCCACCCTGGCTGCCCGCGCTAACAACCAATCACAAGACAGTACCGCCCCCTCTGACTCCGCCTCGGACCAATCAAATGACAGCGAAGATGACTCCTCCCCCTCGCGCGCTGAGAGCCAATCAAAACTGTCTCCAAGCCACGCCTCTCGCGAAGCGGACCAATCAGAGAATAGCTCCGGATTTCTGAGTGTCTCGACGAGGTCCAAACTGCGATCGCTGATTTTGGATCATGTGGACCAGATAGGATCGGACCAGCTGGAAGATTTGATGTCTCAAGTGATGAAGAATCTGGTATATTTCGCCCAGGTATGTTATTAAGGAACTCTTTGATTGTGGGATTCATCTCCTGGGCCCGTTTAAAATTAAATTCACTTTGGTCAACAATCAAGCACTACGTGTATTTTCATATATGTATATTTTCAATCTCCATTTCAGACCTTGAACTTTGTTATTGGTTTTTTTTTTTTTTTTTTTCGATGTAAAACTACCCAAAAAGTGCATTGGCGCACTAAAAAACGTCCAAAACGGTCCCTAAATCTCCTAAAATGTCGCTCAAAGGTCGCAAAAAAATAACGTTGAAGCAGCCATGTGAAAGGTACATACCCACTGGAAACAGTTGTATCCCATGAGTTGTGCATTTGTTGCGAAATACCTAGATGTTTGAATTGTTGAAAACTTTTCAAGATAAAATCAAGACTTTCTACGTAGGTAATATTTCACCGAAAATTCGGAATACCTATACCAACGTAGCTACGTACTTACTTTCCTTTTCCTGCGCGAAGGGGGGAATGTCGCGATCTACGATATAGGTACTCCACACTTCCAACTTTTGACCCACATGCAGAAAATATTTACAAACGAGCATCCTCCATGACCGAGTCGGTATCACACTAGGCTGGTCTTGGGTTCGATTCCCGACAGTGGAAGTTTTTTCGGCTCTGCTTGGAATACAGGGTGCACTCAACCTCGTGAAAACAATCGAAATGGGGTTCTCAACTGAGGAATTAACTTTCACCTAAACAGGCTAGTTAGCTTGGAGGGTAGCGCGTCTGTCTTGTAAGCGCTAGGTCACGGGTTCGATTTCCGCCCGGGGCGAACTTTACCCTACACAGATAAGGTTCGGTCTCGGAACGTCAGTCTTTCTCCTCTACTGTCCTCTTCGATTTCGGGACGATAAGATCGCCGTGGTTACAATGGAGGAGTTGCAAATGGTTAAAAATTATAAATAAATGGTCAATTCCTACGTAAAAAGTTGTGAAAAATTCGAATCTGAGGTCAAAACTCCAAAAAAGTAACTTTAAAAGGTCGAAAATTCAATTTTTAATTGCCGTTCCAATGACAAAGTTCAAAGAGTTGTGACGTCAGACTTAACGTCAAAATGCGCAGAAACGCTTGCGCACAAACAAACGAAGCGAGAGTCATGAATTATGACGTCATCGCCTACGGGAGCATATGCCGTGACGTCAAACTTTACGATTTACCGGTATTATTTAAATCGATTTATCTCGGTATCTAGAAGTCGTAGAAGAAAAAGAAAAATCCCGTTGGTCCTCATTTTTCCTGCTCTATGACTTTGAAACATCACACAAGTAAGCGCAACTGATCAATTGTCCTCACGAGGCTGAGTGTACCCCGAACTCCAAGCACAGAGCCGAAAAAAACCTCGGCCCCGCCGGGACGATTAGCTCCTCCTCTTGTCCGATAGCAGCACGCTTACTTTAGTTATTTTAGTCTTTTATTCTTGGCTTTTTTTTTTTTAATGCTCACACGGACTAAAGGAGGATCAAGCCAATCAGACATGTATTCCCATCCACATCTTAATGTGTTGACACTTGTCTGTCTGTCTTGTTAATAAATAAATGTTGTATTTAAAAAAAAAAAAAAACAAAAAAAAATGACTCACAACGTGGAATATCCTTTCTTTTTCGCTAAAAAACAAAAGAAGAAGCTGAATAGCCTAAATGGGGAGGAAATTGGGGCTTAAAAATACAACCAGAAACCGAGTAAGAACAATAAAAAGATAACTTGTTTACTTCGCTATAATCGGTTCGAACCTAATGACATAAATGTACCAAAAAAAAATCCAACTTCTACATACACAGTCCAATAAATATCGTCTACGCGCAGATTGATATCAATCTACCAGAGAGGACGAGGGAGGGAACTAAACCTTCCATTTGCACTAGCCTGGCATGGGTCGCAGGGCAAGGTCGAAGACCACTACGGATCTAAGGATTCTAAGGCAAAATACATTTAAGGGGAAAAGTTCAATACTTTGGCCGTATTTTCTGCCTCGGTGGCGTAGTGGTCAAGACGCTCGCCTGGTAAACAGGAGGGCGTTGGTTCGATCGCAGCCGAGGCTTGGATTTGTATCCTTGGAATATAAAAACCCCCGCCTGGGCCGCGGTATTGAACCCACGCCCTCCTGATTACCAGGCGAGCGTCTTGACCACTACACCACCGAGGCAGGCTATTTACAAAATCTTACAGGGAACTCAGATATTCACATAATCTTACAGTAAACTTAAGTATTTACAAACATCTTTACAGTGAAAAGTTACAAGAAATAAATTACAAAGAAGTTTACACACAAAGAATAGGAGGGACTGGTTGATTTGGAAATACATTAGACTACGTAAAAGTGACGCCATTTTTGACACAAATAAAAAGGGAAAAAGGAATTTTAATTGTGTTAAGCATAAATGTCCGTCACAAATGTCTTTCCCCGCTTAATACACTACGTTAAATTTCATGACTTGACTTGAACTCGAACCACCAACCTCCAGATCCAGAGTCCATCGCGCTAACCACACCTACACCACTGAGGTTGGTGATACAAATTAAAAGATGATTGACGCCTCACTTATGCGGTCTATACGTGGGTTAATAAGGCAAACGACTCACTATCAGGTAGACCTTACACGTTCACCTGATCAGGTCCGTCTGTCTGATAGTGAGTGGCTGGCCCAACAATACAAGAGTTATGGTGAATAATCTAACTAAGGAGTAAAAGAAAGAGTTAAAACATAATATAACTCACTTAATGTAACTACTTATCATTTAAATAGATAGGTGTTTACCTACTTAATTTAAGGGAAAAGGTGTTAAATATTGCCCGAATACACTACTTTTTTACTTTCCTTAGTTGAGATGGTTGCTGCGTTTGGCGGTATTTTGACCGCTTTTGGACAGATTTCGACCGGTTTTGGCGGTTTTTAGCTATAGCGACAGAACGGTTAGAGATATTGTTAAAGTTAGGGTGAAAGAACACTCAAATAAGCATCATTCAATAGGATAAGGAAAGTCGTGTGATGTTCACACCAGATCTTGGATCCCCTTGTATCGCAGCATGCTCTAACTTTCTCTCCTGTCCCTTTGTCACTGCCAACTAAACTACAATACCTACTGACATTTTTATTATTATTGTTGAGATTCGTAAACAAACCTCTCATATAAATTGGATAAATACAAAAAAATTCGTCACCTACGAATAATGTCACCTACCAAACGGGCTTACCTAAGCACTATAATTCCGTGAGTTGCCACGGATAAGCTGTGTCCACACAGTCGACGTCCGTCGATCAATGTCGACTGGCTCGACAACATAGATTCACCTCGTCGATCGACGGCCGCCGACTATGTGTAGACACAGCTTTAGGGGAAAGATTCTGTCTCGGACTCCACTAGTTGTTATCCCGAATAGCAACATATTATATTCCCTACCAAACGGGCTAAGCACTAAGTTGCATTAAGTACTTTCCTTTCTATACGCGGTGTGGCTATTAAGTTCCGGGACTGTTGATGCTACGGGAAAACTACGCATGCGCTAATGTTGTAATGCACATTGTTTTAAAGCTTGAAGTCTCATCTTTTGATTGAGGGGTCTCATGTATCTGTACTCCACCAATTAGTTTTGGTTTTATTGTGATTTCTGTAAGACCCCTTTGTTGCGTTGTACCGGAAAAAAATTAATATTTCTTTTGGAGCAATGAATTATTGTAAAATTTCTTAGAAAAACCGGCACTGAAACCCTTCCTTTGTAAAACCCAGTGTATGTGGTGTAGTTGTTTATCACGTAGCAAGTTTTTGAGCAGTTTACAAAATTCGAAGATGGCCGTGATGATGTTAGCAACTGTTCTTGTGTTTGCTATAGTGATATACTTCCAAGGATTCAGAGTGGATCTGCCAATCAAATCTGCTCGCTACAGAGGTCAATATAGCAGCTACCCCATCAAACTGTTCTACACGTCCAACATCCCCATCATTCTACAGTCTGCCCTTGTGTCCAACTTGTATGTCATATCCCAGATGCTTGCTGTCAAGTTCCATGGGAACATCTTTGTCAACTTACTCGGGGAATGGGCTGATGTTGGTGGTGGTGGCCCAGCACGTGCTTATCCTATTGGTGGTCTCTGCTACTATCTGTCCCCACCCGAGAACTTGGGACATTTTTTATTATTATTATTATTGAGATTCGTAAACAAACCTCTCATATAAATTGGATAAATACAAAAAATTCCGTCACCTACGAATAATGTCACCTACCAAACGGGCTTAAGCACTATAATTCCGTGAGTTGCCACGGATAAGCTGTGTCTACACATAGTCGACATCCGTCGATCGATGTCGACTGAAACCGTACACTTCCTTGACAACATAGATTAACCTCGTCCATCGACGGCCGCCGACTATGTGTAGACACAGTTTTAGGGGAAAGATTCTGTCTCGGACTCCACTAGTTGTTATCCCGAATAGCAACATATTATATTCCCTACCAAACGGGCTAAGTGCTATTATTCCACGAGTTCCCACTAATAGGGGAAGGATCACCAATACTGAGCCACGCCACTCCAATAGTTATCATGCAGAGGGTACTCACTTAGCGTGACATCCGAAGCCCCATACAGTCCCTCGGGTCTCGGTAAGCCAAACACCGGGCCATGGTATGTTTCATACACCGAGTCCGGTAAGTACTCACCCTGTAATATAGAGGTTGAGGGCCTCTGGGGTAAGTAATCACCCTGGAGTATCGAAGCCCCTCGGGTCTCGGTAAGCCAAACACCGGGCCATGGTACGTTTCATACACCGAGTCCGGTAAGTACTCACCCTGTAATATAGAGGTTGAGGGCCTCTCGGGTAAGTAATCACCCTCGAGTATCGAAGCTGACGGCCTTTGCGGTGGAACATAGCGGTCATAAACGGAACGTGAGGATAGGGTAGGTGGGTCGAAGAGAGGCTGGCCTCGCTCTAACACGAATTTGAGTGGGTTGGAATCGTCAGAGCCGCGTTGGGAAGGCCCCGAACGTGATAGGGTAGTAGTGTCGAATAGAGACTGGCCTCGGGGGAACACCAGAGGTTTGATTCCTTTCGTTTCATCACAGCTTCGCCGGGACACGTCTGTCTCACGTGCGTTGGGAAGGCCCCGAACGTGATAGGGTAGTGGGGTCGAATAGAGACTGGCCTCGGGGGAACACCAGAGGTTTGATTCCTTTCGTTTCATCACAGCTTCGCCGGGACACGTCTGTCTCTCGTCCATACTCATACACGGGCCTTGGTATGACGGGAAACGCCTTTTCCGGCTCTTTGCCCTTCCAGGGGGACTTTTCACAGGACCCCCACGTTGGGAAGGCCCCGAACGTGATAGGGTAGTAGGGTCGAATAGAGACTGGCCTCGAGGGAACACCAGAGGTTTGATTCCTTTCGTTTCATCACAGCTTCGCCGGGACACGTCTGTCTCACGTCCATACTCATACACGGGCCTTGGTATGACAGGAAACGCCTTTTCCGGCTCTTTGCCCTTCCAGGGGGACTTTTCACAGGACCCCCAGGGGTCCAGACAGTCCTGTGGGGTGAGGGGTGATGGGGTAGGCCCAGGGCCGGCCACGACCCAGGCCCCCGAGGCCAGGGGGGTCTCCTAGCTGAGGCGGGCCCGCTTCTCGGCAGGCGCGGAGGGTTCGGGTCTTAGAACGTACGAGATGGCCCCTATGTGTTCCTTAATGTCCACGACACTGATGAGGGGGACTATCATATAGACGTTCTTGTAACGCTTGGTCTCAGTGAGCGTTTCCATTTGTAACCTATGGGAGGAGAGGTTTAGGATTAGACAGATTATCTTCAGTTTAAGCTTAAAATCTTAAGATTAAATAGTGATTTATTTAGACTGTTATGTGGTTGTATTATCGGTTAACATTTAATTAAAGGACATTAAAGTTTTTCCCCCCTTCTGAGAGAAGCTGACTTACCTTATTCGGCCAGTACTCTTCAAACACATCACTTGCACTGAAGTAGGACTTGATATCATTCAAACTAGTTACGCCACAGGTCTCGTTGTTAAACAGCTCATTCTTGATACCCTGCACTTTACAGCAGAACTTCAAATATGCTAGCTCCCAGCCCGTTAGCTCCACAGATTTTGTTTTCAGCTTATCTGTTTCACCTGTGAGAGAAATTAGAACATATCATGATAAACATTTCAAGTGTTAATGATACCTACATAAGATTTCAAATGCTCTTGGACTGCAAACCAAATGCATACCTACCCCATAATTTTAAAGGGTTTAGTCTGAGGGGGGCCCTGGGTGAATTGTGGAATGGAGGGTTGGATGCTTCCACAGGGTGTCTACCAAAATGGAAAAATAAAATTCCCTGACTTTTCCCGGTTTTCCAGTCCAATTTTTCAAAATTCCCAGTCTACTTTGGTGAGCGTTTCCATTTGTAACCTATGGAAGGAGAGGTTTAGCATTAGGCAGATTATCTTCAGTTTAAGCTTAAAATCTTAAGATTAAATAGTGATTTATTTAGACTGTTATGTGGTTGTATTATCGGTTAACATTTCGTTTTGTAACCTTCTGGTTTTCGCGTGTTCTTCCGTCTTTTTTCTGTGAACCTTTATTGTCTACCGCGGCTGGTCTAATACCTAACCTCTTCTGGGCTTTCAACATAACGACGAGTGTCCATGATAAAGTAAGTTTCATTAGTGTACTAACTGTTGCAATTAGCTCTCGAGAATTTGTAACTTTTTTTAGAGTATAATTTTGTTCACAATCTATTTGTACGTTAAATCTTACCTATTGGCCACATACAGTTTAATACTGAGTACATTAAACGCTTCTATCACTCGCTTTGGATGTACATTAGGTGCTAAGGTACTGATAAAGTCGGATATGGTGGTCATAAGGTCTTCGTTGTACATGAACGGCTGCCTATTGATACACGTTAGAATGCCACTTTGAACGCGCGTTTTGGATACCTGGGGGAAATGAGAGAAGAGATCAAATTAGCTTAGGACCCCGGAGGTACCGAGTTTGATTCCCGGCGGAGTCGAAGTTTTTTCGGCTCTGTGAGTGACAGTCTAGTTAGCCTGGAGGGTGGTGTACCTGCCTTCTAAACGGTAGGTTGTGTTACCGCCCGCGGCGAACTATCCTAAACAGATAAGAATCCGTTCTCGGAACGGCCTGGCTTTCTCCTATCCTGTCTTCCTCTTCTCTCCGATTCTTCCTCCTCTCTCTGATTTCGTGACGATAAGAACATAACAGTTACAGTTCCCTCTATCAAATCTCTTAAAGAAAAAAGTAAAAAAATAAGAATAATAATGCCACAAATACGAAACCCTTTGAACCAATCAGAAGGCACCTTTGTGACGTGATCTTTACTCGTACAGTGTGGCGGAAATAGAACCGGTTATTCTTCGAAGATTGTATGGATTTTTGGAAGAGGAGGAAGATTCGATGATGTAGAGCAGCGATTCCCAAACTTTTCTTCTACGCGGCCTCCTTTTTCCCAATTGTGACGGTGAAGCTGGCTTCTCGGAACGGCTGGCTTTCTCCTATTCCTGTCTATCGTGGTCGCGTAGTCCGATTGAACATACCCTATCGTAAAGGTACAAACACACCACCATCACGTCACGTAACGTGAGAGTAGTGTGCCTGTCCTGAACGAAATTACCTACAATATTATGGGAAAACTTTGAACCACATCTTTCTGACTCCCCATGAGCTCACGTGACGTGATAGTAGTGTGTTTCTACCTTTACTCACCCTATACGGTTTGGTAGAACTGGGCGTGGTAATCTCCTGTATATACTGGAAGCTGTCGACCAGGGCACGATAGAGAAAAACGTCAAATTACAATATGTTCAAACTACTATTGACCCGGCCCTAGAGTTAGGTTACTCACCCTGTATGGTTTGGTAGAACTGGGCGTGGTAATCTCCTGTATATACTGGAAGCTGTCGACCAGGGCACGATAAGTACAGGTCACTCTGCATTTGACTCGCTAGATTACTATTGACCCGGCCCTAGCGTTAGGTTACTCACCCTGTACGGTTTGGTAGAACTGGGCGTGGTAATCTCCTGTATATACTGGAAGCTGTCGACCAGGGCACGGTCATACCGCAAGTACAGGTCGCTCTGCATTTGACTCGCTAGACTACTGTGGTGTGCCGTCAGTGAGGAGGTTCGGGAGCCGTTGACCAGGCCTGATTGTCGTGAGGCCCCGGTAGATCGTTGAGGAGAGTTGGGAGATCATACCGCAAGTACAGGTCGCTCTGCATTTGACTCGCTAGACTACTATGGTGTGCCGTCAGTGAGGAGGTTCGGGAGCCGTTGACCAGGCCTGATTGTCGTGAGGCCCCGGTAGATCGTTGAGGAGAGTTGGGAGGGGAGGACAGGTCGATGATTTCGGCGTTGGAGGCCGTCTTGGCCCCGCCTGAGGAGGCCCCTGTAGCGTAGTACCTGAACACAAACATGATAAGCATGAATTAATAATGAACTTAAAATAAAAATGAAATCCTCGGTACCGCTTTCGTATTACTTTAGGGCACAATCTTTTAACTTTCAATGTTACCGACACAATAAGAATAAAAAAAAACTCATTACCCTTATGGGGTAACTCCTTTGATTGCTCTTGGCATTAGTTCAAGAGCATGGGTAGGGTAGTTTATCCTTATTTTTATTTACTATACCTGAACACAAACATGATAAGCATGAATTAATGATGAACTTAAAATAAAAATAAAATCCTCGGTACCGCTTTCGTATTACTTTAGGGCACATTCTTTTAACTTTCAATGTGACCTACATTACCCTTATGGGGTAACTCCTTTGATTGCTCTTGGCATTAGTTCAAGAGCATGGGTAGGGTAGTTTATCCTTATTTTTATTTACTTAGAAGTTGAAAGTTAAGAGTAATTAGTAATTATATATATTTTGTGTATTAAGATTTGGAGTTTACAGTATTGGTTAAGTTTAAAATGAAGATTAATTACATAAAAAAAGGCAGAGCGAGCGCTTTGTAAGCGCTAGGTCGTAGGTTCGATTCACATCCAGGGCAAATTTATCCTTGATAGTTAATGTTCGTTCTCGGATCGACTGGCCATCTAGTATCCTGTCCTCCACTCTTAGATTCCGGAATGATAAAACCTCCCTTGTTACAGTTCCCTCTGTCAAACGAATCTGATCAAAGAACAATAAAAAGGTATGTACCTTTGTTGTTGGGTTCGAGGTACAAGGGGAGGTGGAGCGAGGTTTCTACCACAGGCGTCAGTTGGAGTGCTACCAGTTTGACAGGCATAGGATGGAAAAGAAAGGAATAATGCAGGGAAGAATAGATCAGTTGCGCTTACTTGGGTGATGTTTCAAAGTCATAGAGCAGGAAAAATGAGGACCAAAAAAAAGTGTAATGACCTAATTCAGTGTCATGGGAGGAAATTGGCTAAAAATAAAAACTACAAAGAGTATGAACAATAAAAATAATTGTTTATTGCTATAATTTGAATAATAATAAATTAGAAAAAAAAAATCAATTCTAATATCACAGTCAATAAATAGTTAAGATTGATAAATAACAATCTAGAGAGGGAGGAGGGGAACTAAACTTCATTTGCCATAGCCTACATGGGTGGGCAAGTCGAAGAAATGTTGATCTAAGGATTCTAAGGCAAAATAATTTAAGGGGAAAAGTTCAATACTTTGGCCGTATTTTCTGCCTTGGTGGCGTAGTGGTCAAGACGCTCGCCTGGTAAACAGGAGGGCGTTGGTTCGATCGCAGCCGAGGCTTGGATTTTTATCCTCCTCGGTACCGCTTTCGTATTACTTTAGGACACATTCTTTTAACTTTCAATGTTACCTACACAATAAGAAAAAAAAAAAGAACTTATTACCCTTATGGGGTAACTCCTTTAATTGCTCTTGGTATTAGTTCAAGAGCATGGGTAGGGTAGTTTATCCTTGTTTTTATTTACTTAGAAGTTGAAAGTTAAGAGTAATATATATATTTTGTGTATTAAGAGTTGAAGTTTACAGAATTGGTTAAGTTTAGAATGAAGATTATTTACATAAAAAAAGGCAGTGCGAGCGCTTTTTAAGCGCTAGGTCGCAGGTTCGATTCACATTCAGGGCAAATTTATCCTTAATGGTTAATGTTCGTTCTCCGATCGACTGGCCATCTAGTATCCTGTCCTCCTTTCTTAGATTCCGGGACGATAAAAACCTCCCTTGTTACAGTTCCCTCTGTCAAACGAATCTGATCAACAATAAAAATGTATGTACCTTTGTTGTTGAATTTGTTGTTGGGTTCGAGGTACAAGGGGAGGTGGAGCGAGGTTTCTACCACATGCGTCAGTTGGAGTGCTACCAGTTTGACAAGCATAGGATGGAAAAGAAAGAAAGGAATAATGCAGGGAAGAATAGATCAGTTGCGCTTACTTGGGTGATGTTTCAAAGTCATAGAGCAGGAAAAATGAGGACCAATGGAATTTTTCTTTTCCTTCTACGACTTCTAGATACCGAGATAAGTCGATTTAAAAAACACCGGTAAATCGTGAAGCTTGACGTCACGGCATACGCTCCCGTAGCCGATGACGTGATAATTCATGACTAATCATGACTCCCGCTTCGTTTGTTTGTGCGCAAGCGTTTCTGCGCATTTTGACGTGAAATCTGACGTCACAACTCTTTGAACTTTTTCATTAGAACGGCAATTAAAAATTGAATTTTCGACCTTATAAAGTTACTTTTTTCGGAGTTTTGACCTCAGATTTGGATTTTTCACAACTTTTTACGTAGGAACCGACCTTTTATTAATAATATTTTCCCAATCGCAACTCCTCCATTAAGAAAGGTGAGTAAGGAAGGTATAAAAAAGAAAAAAAAAATAAAGGAAAAAGAAGAAAAGGAAGGACGAAAGGAAGAAAGAAAAGAGAAAGGAAAAAATTAAAAGAAAGGTAGGAATAATTCTAACAAAACAAAGAATAAAGAAAGAAAAGGAAAAGAAAGGAGAGAAAACGAAAAGAAATGAAAAAAGAAAATAAGAAGGTTTAAAACTTCCTTTCTTTTTAACAAGCTGGGCCCGTCCCTCCGGAATTTTTTAGCCCGTATAGTTTATTCGATCGTGATTAGAGAAAAATCAGTACCTATGTACCTACCTAATTTGTTTAATGTTCAGTTTATTATTATCCTTGATTTGATTTTACTTTCATGTAATGATTTAAAATTAAAACTAGAGCCCGTTTTCCTTTTATTCCCAATATAATGTTTAAGTTACCCATCCATTTATTGGCCTTGCTCGTCGTAGCTTAACATAGATGACGCTAAAACCGGTCTTAAATTATCGACTGAAGTCTTATCTAAAACTTTCTCGCTTTGAATTCATAGGTCGTCGCGACAAATTTCAAGATCTGAGCGCATTTGTGTGAGAAAATGTGAAAAAAATCCCCCAAAAAACAGTTTTTTTTTTTGGGTATGCCCAACAACAATTACTACCGAACAATATAAAATTCTACCTTTAGTGCTTGGCTCATCAATTGCCTCATTCTCAGCAGGGGCTGGAGTAGCCGGAGTCACAGTGCCAGGCGTTTTCAACACAGTGGCACCATTCACCGTACTAGTAGCTACAATAAACCCTCGCAGATTTGGAGCTCCGTTCAGAGTCCTGGGGGGCTGGGCAGCTTGAGCTGTCGTTTGGGCTAGTTTCATTCGGTTGGCCTCGGCAATTTTGGCAGCCATTTCCATGATTTCGGGGTCATCTTGCTTCTCTTGTTTGACTTTTATGTTTCCAGGCAAAGTCCCCATTGCTGCCATGTTGTAGCTGGAAATCAAAACCACAATGTCAATGAAAAAAAAGCTGGAGGCTATCACATGTTTAAGGTCCAGATGATCATCCATCCAGATACCAACCACACAGTATGTTACTTATCTTCAGTGATACATCGGAGTCTAGTGAGGGCTATCTTCCTACATTTTTTTGCTTTCTCTTTTTTACTTAGGTACATGTTTCAACTTTTACCGCTATCACTTTGCTACAAAAGTTGCTTCACTTTTCAGCCATGCACAAGTATCCAGTATCCACTCAGTTTTAACCTCCATGTTGTAAACATTTTTTTTTTTTTTTTAATCTAGCAGGCTAGGCCTATCGAGTGGATTGGAACACATCACATACATTCAGCCACACTCCATTTGTCAAGGGTCTAGGTTTACCTTGCCCTTGGGATCAATTTAATTTAAAAAAAAAAGCCATTTACGGATGAAAATTTATAATGAAAAAATGGGTTGAGTATTCCGAGACCGAACCTTATCGGTTTAGGTAGTTTAGTATAAAGTTCGCCCCGTGTGAGAATCGAACCCGCAATTAAATTTTGGATTTATGGTGATTTATATTCACCAGGTCGCGGTTCGATCCCCGCCCCGGGTGGATTTTATCCTAAACAGATAAGGTTTGTCCTCGGAACGGCTGGCTTTCTCCTATCCTGTCTTCCTTCTCTCTTCGATTTCGGGACGATGAGACCATGGCAGTTACAGTTCCCTCTGTCAAACCTCTTTTAAAAAAAAAATCTTACCATAAGTGTAGTTATCACAAACTGAGCATGGCTAGTGCACAGTTGTATTTCAGAAGAGTAATAGTGCATCATTTGAATTGATAGATCAGCAAATAGTTGTCGGATCCAGATTTGGATTTTTCCCAACTTTTTACATAGGAATTGACCATTTATTTATAATTTTTACCCATTTGCAACTGCTCCATTCATGTTGGGGATTTGGGAGTAAAGGTAAGTAGACATCTGCATAATTTACATACAATTTTTTCGTCCAGCCTTTCAAAAAGAAGAATGGTTTGATAAAAGGGAACTGTAACAACGGACGTCTAATCGTCCCGAAATCGAAGAACTAAGGAGGACAGGACAGGAGACAGAGAACCGTTCCGAGAACGAACCTTATCTGTTTAGGACAGAGTTTGCCCGGGCAGGAATCTAACCCAAGACTTAGGAAAAGTAAAAAAAAAAAAAAAATAAAAAAAAATAAACACAGATAGCTACTCGTAGGATCAGCATCTGATTGGTCGATTCAAACTTTTTAGCCAATCAAATTACTTCCAACAGGTAAACTTAAACCAAGTTTAAGCGCGAACCATCTACTGTCCTTAGTGTTAAAGCGGAAAAAAAGGAGAGAGAGAGAGAGAGAGAGAGAGAGAGAGAGAGAGAGAGAGAGAGAGAGAGAGAGAAATCTTCCAACAGAAAATCTTAAGCCAAGTTTAAGCGCGAACCATCTACTGTCCTTAGTGTTAAAGCGGAAAAAAGGAGAGAGAGAGAGAGAGAGAGAGAGAGAGAGAGAAACTTTAATCTCAGGCTGTGGTCCTGGCCATAAGAAAATTTTCAAACTCACCTCAAAACAGCCCTGTGCCCGGGCCAGTCGTAACATCAGGCCGCTCAGAGAATACAACCCGCTAACCACCGGATGCCGCATTGACGCGCCGACAATTTCCGACAACACCGCCACCACACGGGCCGATCCCGCCGACAAAATTGGCGGCGCTGAATTTCCCCTGTCCGGAGAAGCAAAATTCGATGCTAAATTCCCTGTGGTATTTATCGGAGGGGCTGGATTTTCTGTAGAATTTAGCGGCAAAAAGGCGGCATTTTGCGACAAAGTGGTATTTCCTGAATTCGGCGGCAAAGTGATATTTCCTGAAGTAGTATTCATCGGCCGAACTGAACTATTGGTATTTAGCGGTAGGGCTGCATTTTCTGGGTCAAAATTTGGCGGTAAACCAGAATTTTCAGCCGAATTCAGCGGTAGGGCTGAATTTTCTGAATCAGAATTTGGCGGCAAGGTAGTGTTTGGCGGCCTGCCGGTGTAGGCACCCTGTTTGGTGAGTAGATCGGTGTAGAAATCCACCAGGTTCGTGAAGAGAGTAAGATCGTCTTGGTTAGAAGGAGAGAGGTGACTGGCCGGGTCCCCCAGGTAGGCGTGCGAGAGAGACGGAAGAAACGTAGACTGGAAAAGAAAAAAATAAATAATAATAATAAATAGGAACAAGGATAAAAACAAAGTGGATAAAACTATCAGGTAAAGTAAAGCAATAAAACTGTGTAAAGCACATTGCATACGTTAAATTAAATTACCGGCGTTCACACAAACCGTTTTCCTGACAGTCGGATGACTCTACCAACCTACTTAGCTTGCTTGGTAGCGCGTCTGTCTTGTAAGCGCTAGGCCGCGAGTTCGATTCCCTCCCGGGCAGGATTTTATGCAATGTCCGTTCTAGGAACGGCTGGCTTTCTCCTATTCTGTCCTATCTTTCTTCGGTTTTAGGACAATGACACCTTGGCAGTTACACTTTACAGTTCCCTCTATCAAACCTCTTGAAAAAAAAAAAAAAATGGTAATTAATATTGTACCTACCTAAGTATCTATCTTTTTTTCAAGTTACTTACATTGCTCAGTTCAGATTCCGGTTTCAAATTGGCTCCCAAATCTAACTTGTGACAAAATATCAGCAGAGAAGTCATCAACTCATTTACTATGACATCACCAAAGCTACTAACATCATCTAGAACCAGAAAAAGGAAAGGAATTTTAATTGTGTTGAGCATAAATGCTTGTCACAAATGTTGTTTCCAGCTAAATACTCGAAGCCAAATTTCATGACTTGACTTGGACTCCAACCACAAACCTCCAAGTTCAAAGCCCACCGTGGTAACCACTACGCCACTCAAGTTGGTTAAAACCAAAATAATGATTTAAAATCAAGACTAGAGCCCGTTCTCCCTTTATTCCCAATATAAGGTTTAAGTCACCCATCCATTTATTGGCCTTGCTCGCTAAAAAGGAAATAAAAAGAAAGGAAGGTTTATAACTTCTTTTTTTAAAAAACGAAAAAAAAGGAATTTACCTTTGTTGTTGAATTTGTTGTTGGGTTCGTGCTGCATTATTGTTCATAACAGGTATAAGGGGAGGTGGGGCGAGGTTTCTACCACTAGCGTCAGTCTTAGCGTTAGAGGGGGTACTACCAGTTTGATAAGCGTAGGATGCGGGTAGCTGCCCGGAGGCCAACATCTGTTGGATTTGCTGGCTGTTGGCCGCTGTGTAGTTGCTGGGCCTGCAAAGAATAGAATAGAATATATCTTGTTTATCTTGCTGGGGTAGGAATGAAGTAAGAGATATGAATATAAGGGTTTTTATGGGAAAGAGGTCAACTAAAAATAATGATTGATCTCTTATGGCCTGTTCCCACTAACTTGTCGTTCGGGAAGAAAAAGCGTGTCGTGCGTAGTGGGAACACTCTCATTTAAATTGCATTGCCTACAGGACATTTGGAAAAAAATCGGATGAAACTCACGACAAGTGGGAACGGGCCTTTAGGGTTGAGGGGTAAAATGTACTCACCACACGCCGTTCTTATAGGTCCCGGCCGGCGTCAGGTTGGTATACGAGTTACTAATGACCTTGGCGTAGGCCGTGTTCATAATAGGAATGAAGTAAGAGATATGAACAATGAACATAAGGGTTTTCATGGGAAAGAGGTCAACTAAAAAATAATAATGATTGATTTCTTAAGGCCTGTTCCCACTTGTCGTTCGGAAAGAAAAATCGTGTCGTATGTAGTGGGAACACTCTCATTTAAATTACATTGCCTACAGCCTACAGGACATTCGGAAAAAAATCGGATGAAACTCACGATAAGTGGGAACGGGCCTTTAGGGTTGAGGGGTAAAATCTACTCACCACACGCCGTTCTTATAGGTCCCGGCCGGCGTCAGGTTGGTATACGAGTTACTAATGACCTTGGCGTAGGCCGTGTTCATATTGGCCACACTGGTATGGGTTCGGGTCTTAGAACGTACGAGATGGCCCCTATGTGTTCCTTAATGTCCACGACACTGATGAGGGGGACTATCATGTAGACGTTCTTGTAACGCTTGGTCTCAGTGAGCGTTTCCATTTGTAACCTATGGAAGGAGAGGTTTAGGATTAGGGGGATTATCTTCAGTTTAAGCTTAAAATCTCAAGATTAAATAGTGATTTATTTAGACTGTTATGTGGTTGTATTATCGGTTAAATTTCGTTTTTGTAACCTTCTGGTCTTCTTCCGTCTTTTTTCTGTGAACCTTTAGTGTCTACCGTGGCTGTTCTACTACCTACCTAACCTCTTCTGGGCTTTCAACACAGCGACGAGTGTCCATGATAAAGTAAGTTTAATTAGTGTACTAACTGTTGCAATTAACTCTCGAGAATTTGTAACTTTTTTTTAGAGTACAATTTTGTTCACAATCTATTTGTGCGTTAAATCTTACCTATTGGCCACATACAGTTTAATACTGAGTACATTGAACGCTTCTATCACTCGCTTTGGATGTACATTTGGTGCTAAGGTACTGATAAAGTCGGATATGGTGGTCATAAGGTCTTCGTTGTACATGAACGGCTGCCTATTGATACACGTTAGAATGCCACTTTGAACGCGCGTTTTGGATACCTGGGGGAAAAGAGAAAAACGTCAAATTACAATATGTTCAAACTACTATTGACCCGGCCCTAGAGTTAGGTTACTCACCCTGTATGGTTTGGTAGAACTGGGCGTGGTAATCTCCTGTATATACTGGAAGCTGTCGACCAGGGCACGTGTCTTTTCCGAGACATTTTTCTAAATCAGTTTGTAATGTTCCGTGGAAAACTCAGAACAAAATTACCCTCATCAGTAATCTGTGATCAGTATGAATACATGCAAATACCTTGTTTACACTTAGTGCCAGAATGAGATTGAAAAGTCCCTTTGCTTCTGCAGTCTAAACAAGGTCTAATGTATTTGGCACAGAATAATTTTATAATTTATAGGGAAGTAAATAAAAAGAAATCTTCCTTAAATTTAAAGAAAAGTATGTAGGTATGCTAATGCCTCCATTGAAATGAGAATTCAACAGAACAAAACAGATTTTTGTACAAAGAGCAAATCTACCTACTTACTTACTCATAATTTTGAAATAAAAATGAAATGGTCATAAATATTCTGAGCCACCCTGTATGCGAAGGCATGACTTGATCCAAGCACAAAGTTGTACAGAAAAATGTGCGCTTATCTCGAGTTCTAGGATTCTCCAAGGCTTTGTTGATAAATCATGTAGGTAGTGTGCTTGATTCATTTGAATTTAAAATTCCGATATTGGCTTCTCGTAGTGATATCAATAAATCAATAAAGCCCAGTCCATATTTTGTTTATTTATTTATTTAGACTCTTTATTGGTTATAAATCAAAATAGAGCTGACCAAAAAACCGATATAATAAATAAAGCATTTGAAAGGGGCTATGACATTCAAAGTCGCGACCTTGGCTGGGATTGAACCCAGACCCTCCTGTTTACCAGACGAGTGTCTCAACCAGTACACCTTTAGAAATTTTGGACTACCCACACGCTTTTTTTTTTAGTTTACACTGTTGTTAATGTTCTTGTTTCCTTGAAACTGTTTCCCAATAGGCCACCCACAGTTTCCTACCATTTAGGAACCATTACGCGGATGTTTCTTGTGGAATCTGAAACAATTTCCCTTCTTCTAAATGAAAATACAATCAATCTCTAGGTGAAATCGTTTCAGTGTCCTAAAGGTAGCAATTTTCTGTCATTTCCAAAGTACAGCAATTGTCGTCTGACATTTTCAACACAAGTATGGACTGGGCTTAAGAGAGTAGACTAGGCAGCCACTACCTAACCTAGCCAGAACCACTTGTCTGACTAGTTTCAAGTTGGACTTGCTTTTGGTTTAACACCATTTATGAGACCTTGATTATGCCGGCCACTCACCCTGTCTGACTGACCTGGACTGTCGGAGCGTGTGAAGCGGAAAAAGCGTCTGAATTGTAGTCTCTCAGACGGTCTGAACAGAAGACTGGGGTTTATCAATAGATCAGTTGCGCTTACTTGGGTGATGTTTCAAAATCGTAGAGCAGGAAAAATGAGGACCAACGGAATTTTTCTTTTTCTTCTACGACTTCTAGATACCGAGATAAATCGATCTAAAAAATACCGGTAAATCGTGAAGTTTGTCGTCACGGCATACGCTCCCGTAGGCGATGACGTCATAATTCATGACTCCCGCTTCGTTTGTTTGTGCGCAAGCGTTTCTGCGCATTTTGACGTGAAATCTGACGTCACAACTCTTTGAACTTTTTCATTAGAACGGCAATTAAAAATTGAATTTTCGACCTTTTAAAGTTACTCTTTCGGAGTTTTGACCTCAGATTTGGATTTTTCAAAACTTTTTACGTGGGAACCGACCTTTTATTAATAATATTTTCCCAATCGCAACTCCTCCATTAAGAAAGGTGAGTAAGGAAGGTATAAAAAAAGAAAAAAATGAAGGAAAAAAGAGAAGAAAAGGAAGGAAGAAAGAAAAGAGAAAGGAAAAAATTAAAAGAAAGGTAGGAATAATTCTAACAAAACAAAGAATAAAGAAGGAAAAGGAAAAGAAAGGAGAGAAAACGAAAAGAAAGAAGGTTTATAACTTCCTTTCTTTTTAACAAGCTGGGCCCGTCCGTCCGGAATTTTTTAGCCCGTAGTTTATTCGATCGTGATTAGAGAAAATCAGTACCCATGTACCTACCTAAGTAATTTGTTTAATATTGTTTATTATCATTCTTGATTTGATTTTACTTTCATGTAATGATTTAAAAATAAAACTAGAGCCCGTTTTCCTTTTATTCCCAAATCCAATATTATGTTTAAGTTACCCATCCATTTATTGGCCTTGCTCGGCGTAGCTTAACATAGATGACGCTAAAACCGGTCTTAAATTAACGACTGAAG
>NW_007378013.1:92026-175631 GCF_000475195.1 Diaphorina citri | reverse complement strand
CTAAGAGTTCAGCAGTAAATACAGAACAGATAGGGTTAAGCGAGAAGGAAAAATATTCGTCTCCAACAGAGAAGGCACTTCACTGCAGTAGAAAATAAAAAACTCAATCAAAATTCAAATTTTCGCGGTATCTCGAAATTTTGTTTACTTTTAGGGTCGTTCACACGATACGCATTTCTCTTCCGTAATAAATTTGGCGGCTCAGGTAAAACAAAAATGTTGCGAACCGAGACCGAAGTAGTCACAACCGGAAAATGGTCTAGATCTCTAGATCGTTATCATTATCACAGGCCACGATTGAGAGGTTGGTATCTGAATGAGAGACCATCATCTCGGAGATTCTAGGCACAGATCACTGGCTACACAGGTCCACTTTACTTTTTTTTTGTACTACCTATGTAGTAGGTAGGTACTAGGTACCTACTTATTTTTCCAAGCCAAATTAATAGAGAGGGTAGGGTGTACACAAATGTGTACGCCCGGCATCTACCACTACTATTCAAAAAAGAGCGTCCGGTCTGTAGAGGCTAGAGCGTTATCATTATCACAGGCCACTTACGTTAAGAGATTGAGAGTGCTCTTAACCACTCAGCCACAGAGGTGGGCTACTACTATCAAACGTCTTAAAAAAGAAATTTACAGCATTGCACTTTAAAAGATAACAACTTCAATAAAATGGGATACCTAAGACGATTGAGAGGTTGGTATCTGAATGAGAGACCATCATCTCGGAGATTCTAGGCACAGATCACTGGCTACACAGGTCCACTCTACCTTTTTTTTTTGTACTACCTCTACTTATTTTTCATTTTTCCAAGCCAATTAAAGCAAGTGTCAATAAAGCTAAATAGGACGATTGAGAGGTTGGTATCTGAATGAGAGACCATCATCTCGGAGATTCTAGGCACAGATCACTGGCTACACAGGTCCACTCTACCTTGTTTTTTTTTTTACTAGGTACCTATGTAGTAGGTAGGTACTAGGTACCTACTTATTTTTCATTGTTCCAAGCCAATTAAGATTGAGAGTGCTCTTAACCACTCAGCCACAGAGGTGGGCTACTACTATCAAACGTCTTAAAAAAGAAATTTACAGCATTGCACTTTGAAAGATAACAACTTCAATAAAATGGGATACCTATACCCTCCGTGGCCAAAACTTTGAAATGACTCTGTGATTCAACAAGTACTTTCAGAGATAATTTCACCATTTGTGTTCCTAGGTGTCTCAGGAGATGCTAATTCGTCAGGATACAAGCAAACCAACTCGAGATGCTGTATTTGAGATAGCTAGTGCTGCCAAGATACATTTGGATAAGGTATGCAAGTAGGCAAGTATACTAGTGATCCAGTGAACTTTAGACCTCAATTTAATGTATTTATTCGATGGGTTATACAACCCAGTTAGTTATATAATATCGAAGTGCATCAAATAAACACACAAAAACATAGATACATAAAAAAGGAGAAGAAATAAATTAATAAGAAAAATGGCTAGTACGCCAAACTCCAGTACCTATAGTTAGCCTGATTGTTAGCGCGTCTGCCTTGTAAGCGCTAGGTCGCGGGTTCGATTCCCGCCCGGGGTCCAGGGTGGATTTTGTCATGAAAGGATAAGGTTCGTTCTAGGAACGGCTGACTTTCTCCTATCCTGTCTTTCTTCTCTCTTCGATTTCGGGATGATAAGACCCTAGCAGTTACAGTTCCCTCTATCAAACATAAAAAAAGCATTCTAATAAAATTATCTATTTCTCATTAGTTTTCCCTCTATCAAACCTCTTCAAAAAAGCAGCAACGGCTGACTTTCTCCTATCCTGTCTTTCTTCTCTCTTCGATTTCGGGATGATAAGACCCTAGCAGTTACAGTTCCCTCTATCAAACAAAAAAAGCATTCTAATAAAATTATCTATTTCTCATTAGTTTTCCCTCTATCAAACCTCTTCAAAAAAGCAGCGTCTTCTCTCTTCGATTTCGGGATGATAAGACCCTAGCAGTTACAGTTCCCTCTATCAAACATAAAAAAAGCATTCTAATAAAATTATCCATTTCTCACTAGTTTTCTCTCTATCAAACCTCTTCAAAAAAGTAGCATTCTAATAAAATTTCATCTATTTCTCATTCGTTCTAAAGTACTCTACTTTTCTTCTGCTTGCCATTTCCCCCCCTCAGGCCCGGTCCATCAAAGATAAAATTCCTCCCCACGTCCTCCCCCTCTGTCTTCCCTCCATCCCTGTTCAGTGCTATTTGGAAAGACTGAGGCGCGCAGATTTCAACCTCTTCCATCCTCAGCTCAAACTACAGGACGGGTTCCTGCCATCCAAACTGTGGTGGAACAGACTGAGGAAAACTTACTGATAGGTAAGTGGAAATGTTAGCTAGATAAAAAAAAAAGAAAAAAAAAAAAATCGCAACATTGCTTATAAGTGCCAGCCACTCACGCTCAGAATGTCGTGTGTGGCGGGAAAAGCTTCAGACCGCGGTCTGTCACATGGTCTGAAAGATCTAGGTCTCAACATTCCGACTGTCCATCAAACGGAAGACGACCACATTTTCAATATAAGGAACGTTGAAATCTAAAATAGAGCAACTAGAAAACCAAATATGTAGAAGTTAACAACACGAGCTTTTTGTTGTTACCAAAAAAGTTTAGTACATTTACATTTAGTAGTTTGTTGCGTGGCCAAACAGCTACTTATAATCTGTAAAAAGGAGACACTAAAAAGTTAAGAAAGATGCAAAATTGTGAAAGCAAAAAGAGGAGAGAGATCGATCTTACAAGAAATGAGTTTTGGTGATACATGCGGATTATTCATTTCAATTTCAATGCGTTTTAAACTGATATCCTTTTCCAGTGGCCAAAACACGAATAGGGTATCTTGTCTCTGCTGATAGGCTCATGACTCTTTCGTGGTAGTCATTGTGTGGGTCTCTTTACCGTTCAGCATTTGTAGGTCTTGATGTTTTAAGATTTAAGGGATGAAATTCAAACAGAATTCAGTCAATTGACTTTGTATTGTACTGGATGTGTGTGGTCATGGTAAATAGTATGATGATTGATGAATATAATGTCTATGGCGATTTATGTAATTTTCACATTAGCTCGGTTTACAGTGCAGGGTTTATACGCGATCTGGAAAACATGGAAAGTCATGGAATCTGAAAATTGGTGTTGAAGTGTAGAAGGTCTTAGGACAGTGTTTTTCCAGAAGTATACATGTTCCTTTTTGTACTCACCTATTTTTGATTTGAAATCCTTTGCCATCTTTATAGCCCTCTGATGGTGAGGAAGAAAATTACTTTGGAGCATTTCTTCTTAAGTCCTTTCTCTTTTCTAAAATCCTCTGTAATCTTGCAATTCTCCAGATTTCTCACCCAGGACACGGATAACATTAAGGATCCGACATGTATGTCTTGTCACGTACATGGTGCATATGGTCTGGTGTAGGTTACATGCAGATTTCCCTATATCTTGACTTGTCACGTAACTGCATTGCACTCTTGCAGTGGATTTGTATTGCACTCTTGAAGCAATTACCATTGAGTGCTGAGAAATGGATCATCAGATGCTCAAATACATTACCTCATTCCACTGCATTACAAGTAGATGGTCAGTGGTGAGGGTTGTATTGTACTGGATGTGTGTGGTCATGGTAAATAGTATGATGATTGATGAATATAATGTCTATGGCGATTTATGTAATTTTCACATGAGCTCGGTTTACAGTGCAGGGTTTATACGCGATCTGGAAAACATTGAAAGTCATGGAATCTGAAAATCGGCCAAAAAGTCATGGAAAATCGTGAAAATTTAAAGAAAACCTGGAAAAGTCATGGAATTCCATTCCGGGAAAAGTGTATAAACCCTGCAGTGGCATTAGCTGATGTGTATTTTCCTTTCGGGAAACTGACAACTGAAAGATTGACCACTGCTCCATTCAGTTTCTGTTCTTAGGACAGTGTTTTTCCAGAAGTATACATGTTCCTTTTTGTACGCACCTATTTTTGATTTAAAATCTTTTGCCTACACTAAAAAGTAAAGAAAGATGCAAAATTGTGAAAGCAAGAAGAGGAGAAAGATCGATCTTGCAAGAAATGAGTGGTGATACTGTGGATAGTATTCAATTCAATTTCAAGGCGTTTTAAACCGATATCCTTTTCCAGTGGCCAAAATACGAATGGGGTATCTTGTCTCTGCTGATAGGCTCATGACTTTCGTGGTAGTCATTACAGATTTCTCACCCAGGACACGGATAGCATTAAGGATCCGACATGTATGTCTTGTCACGTACATGGTGCATATGGTCTGGTGTAGGTTTTTGCCATCTTTATAGCCCTCTGATGGTGAGGAAGAAAATTACTTTGGAGCATTTCTTCTTAAGTCCTTTCTCTTTTCTAAAATCCTCTCTAATCTTGCAATTCTCCAGATTTCTCACCCAGGACACGGATAGCATTAAGGATCCGACATGTATGTCTTGTCACGTACATGGTGCATATGGTCTGGTGTAGGTTACATGCAGATTTCCCTATATCTTGACTTGTCACGTAACTGCATTGCACTCTTGCAGTGGATTTGGATTGCACTCTTGAAGCAATTACCATTGAGTGCAGCATTTGTTTACATAACACCATTGGCAGATGAGTTTCTTTCTCCATTCACTTATATGAGACTTTCAACGAATACTCACGGGACTTTAGCAAACCTAAACGAATATAGGATGTACCTACAGCTGTACAATGAGTGTACCGAACTTGAGATTTACAGGGTGTTTCACATTTTGTATCACCCTAACGACTCTCCTTCCTCGCCTTTCCAGTGTTCAGACGGGGTCGGCGTTTTTCGTCAGCCTCTCAATGATCCCTGGGGTGATTGCTTTGGGCCGACATTTAGTTTTGGCTACAAAAAATTTACGGATGCCCTTCGCACTCAACCTTTGCTATTTCTTTAGCAAGGGAAAATTACTAATCATAATCACTTTGTATCTCTGTTTTCACTATTCACTATACCTCTGAACTTTGCGCAGCGGCGATATCGTATCCAATGAGATTTATTCGAGGTGTAGACGCGCTACCCACCGAGCTAACTAGGCTTGCTTAAAAATATCTATTATACCTAGATAATTTAGACATAGATATTCGTACTCGTGAAATTTGTAGCCAAAATCAAATGTCAGCTCAAAGCAATCCCCCTAGTTAGGGCTGATTGAGACGCTGACGAAAAACGCCGACCCCGTCTGTACACGGGAAAAAGCGAAGAAAAAGAATAAGAATCTAGATATAGATATTCTATTAATTGATGTGCCTACTTATCGCTACAAGGTGATAATTGATGCGGTGAGTCGATTGTTAGTACGGCAAGACACGGGGAGGTTCCAGTTGACTGGTTTGCATGACCTTGTCCCGGGTTCGATGCCCCATCTTGTCCTTCTCCGTCACTGTCAAGGAATATGACAAAACAAAAATATACCGAGTGTACTGAAAGTCAAAATGGGATTCTTAAGCTAAAGACAGACTACGCTGACGTGCCATGGGATGACGCAGTATGACGAGGGCGTCCAGTTGACTGGTTTGCATGACCTTGTCCCGGGTTCGATGCCCCATCTTGTCCTTCTCCGTCACTGTCAAGGAATATGACAAAACAAATATATACCGAGTGTGCTAAAAGCCAAAATTGGATTCTTAAGCTAAAGACAGACTACGCTGACGTGCCATGGGATGACGCAGTGTGACGAGGGCTGACGTGTGGGACCACGTGTGAAAACGAAATCTAGACAAAGGATTCGGACGATCATCAACAGATTGCTCTGACGCGGTAATGCGTGGGATTATACCGTCTAGCGTATCTTACGCCTTACCATGCCATCTAATACGCGTCAGGCCCAAGTCAAAAGATTTGGACGTGTGAAGAGCACGGAAAGGACTTTATCCTGGATAAAGTGTACCGGTTGTACATTTGATCCAATGTAAAGTAAAACGGAACAAGCTAGACGTATGGTGACGGAACGTATCCGTGATTATTCCTTGATGGATACGGAACATATCCGTGACGGATAAGCCTGCGTGGACCTTAATAACTCTTTTCTCTAGACACCCTGTAACAAGATACTATCTATACTAGGTGCTTATGACATGATACTATAAGCCGATGTCTTATTGCATTATAAACACACATATCAGCATGATGTATATCCTCATGATTATTGGCATGCAAAACTAATGTTTGTGATGTGATAACAATTCGTACGGTCATCGGTCATTTATACTCAAGGGAACATGGGGCAAAATGGCGCTCTCAGTGCTCCTGAGGTCCTAACGAAATAGCTCACCCCTAAAGGGGATTTAGCTAAAAACTGCCCCATGTTCACTGTACGACACCATTACCTTTTTCAAGATCCTTAACTCCCAAATAGATACCCCTGACTTATTAGGCAAAATCAACATCAGTGCTCCCGGTAGATATTCTCGTCATACCTTACCTTTCTATACACCTCATGCTCGCTATAACTATCTAATAAACTCTCCCCTTAACCGGTTCCAAAGACTTGCCAACGAGCTTTCTGAAGATCTTGATCTTTTCTGTTGTTCTGTTCCTGAGATAAAATCACATTTCCTCCATGAGTACTTCCATTCTAACTAGATTTCCCCTTCTTTCTCCTTTTTTTTTCTTTTTTTTTAACTCAGATATATATTTTTAAGTTGATATTTTTGCAATTTTATCTCATTTGTTTACATAACACCATTGGCAGATGAGTTTCTTTCTCCATTCACTTATATGAGACTTTCAACGAATACTCACGGGACTTTAGCATACCTAAACGAATATAGGATGTACCTACAGCTGTACAATGAGTGTACCGAACTTGAGATTTACAGGGTGTTTCACACTAACGACTCTTCGTCCTCGCCTTTCCAGTGTTCAGACGGGGTCGGCGTTTTTCGTCAGCCTCTCAATGATCCCTGGGGTGATTGCTTTGGGCTGACATTTAGTTTTGGCTACAAAAAATTTACGGATGCCCTTTGCACTCAACCTTTGCTATTTCTTTAGCAAGGGAAAATCATTAATCATAATCACTTTGTATCTCTGTTTTCACTATCCACTATATAATATCTCTAGTAGCGCGGTCAAACTTTCTTGACTTAGCGGAGCGGAGCGCTACCGCGCTCCTTACGTTTTTCGTCAGCCTCTCAATGATCCCTGGGGTGATTGCTTTGGGCTGACATTTAGTTTTGGCTACAAAAAATTTACGGATGCCCTTCGCACTCAACCGCTATTTCTTTAGCAAGGGAAAATCACTAATCATAATCACTTTGTATCTCTGTTTTCACTATACCTCTGAACTTTGCGCAGCGGCGATATCGTATCCAATGAGATTTATTCGAGGTGCGATTATTGCTAGTTGAAACTATACCTCTGAAATTACAGTAATGGAGAAATTTGAAACTCCGATTCTATGAGACCCCCCTGTAGTTTCCAGAAACAGGCTGCTAGCAGATATGACTATCAAAGATATGTTATCAGCATAACAACATCCTCTATCTTGCATACCACGATACCAACCGCACTTTCTAATATAAATCTGCCTTGTTCCTTGGTTCTTACCTAGGATACTTTACCGAGTAGACTCATCTTCAATTCAAATTGAACTTGTCCGTTTTACAGGGTACCTGTTTTAGAGGCTCCTCATGGTCCTTTAAAGACAACTAAAAACAGGCATTCAAAGTTTGAAGTTTAAATTGAATGAATGGTTGCCTGCTTTAATAGGATGAGATTTGTTGGGGAATTGACACAATCCATAAAATTTCAAAGGCTACTCCTTTGGCTTTCCCGAAGAACCCCGAAATTTTCGGGGGGAAAAATGCTCTTACGCAGCTCCTTTGTTCAAAGGTAACGTTATCAGACTAAAAGGTGGTAAGGTGAAGGTGGACTGCCAGATTATTTTTGATCTCCGTTCCTGTTAGATTAGAAACCCCAACAATACCTACTTGTAGAGCTTTTTCCCGCATCCTCTTTGTCAGAACTATGCATAGATGTGTAGCTCATACCTCATATTTGTTTCTTGGGGTGAGGTAGAGGTTTTATCCTTGTAAAAAATAGTTGTCTATGTCCTGTCTGATGTTTGTGTCCCAAATTGTGTTATCAGAGTCAAAGAACGGTGTCATCATAGACCCAAACTAGTTGTCTGTGTAGATATTTGAGTGCAGCTTTGACTAGTGTAGCTTTGATTGATTCGACGTGCTAGGAAACAGTTAGTCTTGAGATTGGCCTGTATGACCACAAGTAGTAGGTTTAGCTGTTTAGCATCCTCTCAAGACTCAAGGTCTGGAATGTTGTCGGCTCGAGGCTACTCAGGTCTGTCGGACATAATTGAGTTCCAATACCTAACCTGCGACCCAGCACCAAGATGATTTTACCAATCGGACTCTAAAGTTGTATAGACAAGTGTGACCTATCATAAATTTGTTTCTTGGGTGAGATAGAGGTTTTATCCTTGTAAAAAATAGTTGTCTATGTCCTGTCTGATGTTTGTGTCCCAAATTGTGTTATCAGAGTCAAAGAACGGTATCATCATAGACCTAAACTAGTTGTCTGTGGAACTAAACTAGTGTTGTTCTTCAGATGGAACCTCAGTGGTATAGTGGTTAGCGCGGTGGACTTCGGATCAGGAGGTTGGTGGTTCGAGTCCAAGTCTAGTCATAAAATTTAGCGTAGTGCATTAAGGAGGGAACGACATTTGTGACAAGCATTTATGCTTAACACAATTAAAAATTCCTATTCATCAGATGGGCGAGAAAAGACACAATACAAAAGTATTCTCGCACACTTACCTACTTCCTTTTAGGTGCTGTGACTGCTGCAGATCAATCAGAAAATTCTGGTACTGCATTTAACACATTCCATTCAAACTTCAGATGAGTAGTTCCAGTTTAGGTACCTACAAATTCTTTCCATACCTATGATTTAATTTGATAAGCTCTATCTTGAAAGTGAAAATTTCAATAAACAGGTTTTTCCTCTAATAAGAGCAGTCGTAATTTTCATAGATCCAGCTGTAATTATGACCAATATTAATCCGATATTTTGCACACAATAGCCAATATTAAGAATTACATTACGTGCTTTGCATAGTTGCATAATTCAGAAGCAGTAGGAAACATGACACTGTGGTAGTAATATGTATTGGTGTATCAAAATTAACCCCCAGGTTTACGTACATTCTCATTATGCCTTTTTATGTGGCGTTTTCTATGCTTCTGCAGTCGCGCAGAATGTTGCAATGCCCATTGGACGTCCATTGTCTATCTCTGCAAAATTAGAAAATATTTCTTCCACGTTTAAAGAAGGCTAAAAAATTTCAAGCCTAGGCAAATTCTGGAGAATGTCTCTATCTCTCATCTTTCGCATTAGACATTTGTTTACATAACACCATTGGCAGATGAATTTCTTTCTCCATTCACTTATATGAGACTTTCAACGAATACTCACGGGACTTTAGCAAATCTAAACGAATATAGGATGTACCTACAGCTGTACAATGAGTGTACCGAACTTGAGATTTACAGGGTGTTTCACACTAACGACTCTTCGCATTGAGTGCAGCTTTGATTGATTCGACGTGCTAGGAAACAGTTAGTCTTGAGATTGGCCTGTATGACCACAAGTATTAGGTTTAGCTGTTTAGTATCCTCTCAAGACTCAAGGTCTGGAATGCTGTCGGCTCGAGGCTACTCAGGTCTGTCTGGTCGGACATAATTGAGTTCCAATACCTAACCTGCGACCCAGCACCAAGATGATTTTACCAATCCCCTACACCCCGGACCATAAATTGGGTATAAACTTTCAAGTTGAACTGATTATGAGATCTGATGGATTGGTTTTTATTTTAGCTTAGGCATTAGCGAATCAGAAATGAATCTAGGTAATCAAGGGTTACACTCAGATTGTAGCAAACATGACACTGTGGTAGTAATATATATTGGTGTATCAAAATTAACCCCCAGTTTTACGTACATTCTCATCATGCCTTTTTATTTGGCCTTTTTCTATGCTTCTGCAGTCGCGCAGCCGCAGAATGTTGCAATGCCCATTGGACGGCCATTATCTATCTCTAAAAAATTAGAAAATATTTCTTCCACGTTTAAAGAAGGCTAAAAAATTTCAAGCCTAGGCAAATTCTGGAGAATGTCTCTATTTCTCATCTTATGCATTAGACATTTGTTTACATAACACCATTGGCAGATGAGTTTCTTTCTCCATTCACTTATATGAGACTTTCAACGAATACTCACGGGACTTTAGCAAATCTAAACGAATATAGGATGTACCTACAGCTGTACAATGAGTGTACCGAACTTGAGATTTACAGGGTGTTTCACACTAACGACTCTTCGTCCTCGCCTTTCCAGTGTTCAGACGGGGTCGGCGTTTTTCGTCAGCCTCTCAATGATCCCTGGGGTGATTGCTTTGGGCTGACATTTAGTTTTGGCTACAAAAAATTTACGGATGCCCTTCGCACTCAACCGCTATTTCTTTAGCAAGGGAAAATCACTAATCATAATCACTTTGTATCTCTGTTTTCACTATACCTCTGAACTTTGCGCAGCGGCGATATCGTATCCAATGAGATTTATTCGAGGTGCGATTATTGCTAGTTGAAACTATACCTCTGAAATTACAGTAATGGAGAAATTTGAAACTCCGATTCTATGAGACCCCCCTGTAGTTTCCAGAAACAGGCTGCTAGCAGATATGACTATCAAAGATATGTTATCAGCATAACAACATCCTCTATCTTGCATACCACGATACCAACCGCACTTTCTAATATAAATCTGCCTTGTTCCTTGGTTCTTACCTAGGATACTTTACCGAGTAGACTCATCTTCAATTCAAATTGAACTTGTCCGTTTTACAGGGTACCTGTTTTAGAGGCTCCTCATGGTCCTTTAAAGACAACTAAAAACAGGCATTCAAAGTTTGAAGTTAAAGTTAAATGTCTGCTTTAATAGGATGATATTTCTTGGGGAATTGACACAATCCATAAAATTTCAAAGGCTACTCCTTTGGCTTTCCCGAAGAACCCCGAAATTTTCGGGGGGAAAAATGCTCTTACGCAGCTCCTTTGTTCAAAGGTAACGTTATCAGACTAAAAGGTGGTAAGGTGAAGGTGGACTGCCAGATTATTTTTGATCTCCGTTCCTGTTAGATTAGAAACCCCAACAATACCTACTTGTAGAGCTTTTTCCCGCATCCTCTTTGTCAGAACTATGCATAGATGTGTAGCTCATACCTCATATATAGCATCTTGAATGATGTTGCTGTACCTGCCAATCCACTTGTTGGATAATTATGCCCAGTATCTACTCAGCTACTCCTATACTCCTCAATTATACAAGACTGCAGTAAATACAATAGCGGAAACAAAGCTGCATGACCAATTTAATGACTTTGTAGATAAAATTGACGACGTCTACCGCACAGCAGAAGCAGAGATTAATAGAGAATTCAGAGAAGTTTCAAAAGTAAGAAGCATCCAACATGTGTATGTTATGTTGGAGATCTTTAGTTACTTATAAGCTGTAACAAATTTTAGGTTGGGTGGCAGAGCTCACGAAAAGGTTAGCTGGAGGAGTCTCTTGGTTTCTTTCTTAAGGTGTGTCCACACATCCGTCGTTCGATGTCAACTGAAATCGTTCACACTGCCTCGACAACATATGTAGATTCACCTCGTTGATCGCGGGCGTCGACTATGTGTGGACACAGCTTTAGAGTTTATGATTACTTCATACCCTATATGTGCTGCTGTCCTCTAATAGCCAAGTTATTCCGACCAAACGTATATCTATTGAAAAACTTAACGTTTTAACTCCATGATCCGTGTGTGAAGAGTCAGTGCAAGCTCAAGCTCAGATGTAAACGACCTCTCTATGACAATCTTCACAAAAATGTCATGTCTGCTAATTGTAAAGCATATAATAATCGGTATTATACCGAGCACAAGAGTTAAGGTCAATGGTAAGGCACAGACAATAGCTGAATAGCCTGGTCTCCGCCTGAGGCCGATACATAACTGTTAGTCTCAAGCAGGACAATTATCACACAGGTGTGACAAGACAACACGGTCCTGACGTTTTAGGATTTGGTATCCTCCATGAAAAGAGTGATAAAAAGACAAGAGGGAATCAGTACTGTAGCAAAGCTCACGCAGATCCAGGCTGATTCCCAAATGGGACATGGTTTTTAGTTGGTACAAATCTACAAAGCCAACGTAACCTTATTTACCACAAGGTGATCTTAAAAAGATGGGAAGATTTTCCACCTCTACGATATAAAGAAAAGGATTTGTTATCCTTGGTGTTGGTGCCCACAGTATTCATCTGCCCAGTTCATCAGTGGATATCAAGATAGAATCAAAACTCTGTCAGTTACTGGCAAGATCTATGTTGAACAAGGCTTGTGGCAGAGTCCCCAATTGATTACCTGAATCCCATTCTATTTCAAAACCTCCTACATTTGTTTCCCATTTCTTGGGTCTCTTAGATGGTCTGACACACCTAAGACTCTGGATTTTCCATCACACACGCTCAGACAAACAGACCCAGATCTGTGAGACCGCGGATTGTCAGACGGTCAGAGCGTGAGAGGTGGGCACTACGTTCTTTCCATGTAGCTCTGAAATTCAGGTCAACTGAACATTTCTGTAAAACTTTACACGATGCTGGCTGCTGGCTTAGTTGAAAGTACGTAATCATCAGAGCTTTCAACATCAAGGTTAAAACCACCCAGGTAGATAGAACTTGGCGCACCACTGTGTACTCGGATATAGACGGATACTGAGGTGCCTTATTTGCATAACTGTTATAGTAGTTCATAGTAATAATAGAGCTTTTACTATCTAGTAATGAACCCTATGAATATGAGGAATACCTATGTTGTTATCCAGTTATGAACCCCAATAAGAGGAACATGTTTATCAAGAGGAGAGGGGAAGTATGATCTCGTAACTTGATAGGTTTCAATAAGTCATGAAGGTGGGGGAGTAGGGTATATTGACTAGTCGTTATGTGTCTACCTATAGGGTATTTTACATTTCTGGAGTCCATCAAGGGTGTTTTTTAAGAGGTTAAATGTTTGATAGAGGGAACTGTAATGGCTAAGGTTTTATCATCCCGAAATCGGAGAAAGAAGGAAGACAGGATAGGAGGAAAGCCAGCCGTTCCGAGAACGAACATTATCCGATCAGGATAAAATCCGCCCCAGGCGGGAACCGAAGCTGCGGCCTGGCGCTTACAAGGCAGACACGCTACCAACCAAGCTAACCAGGCTGGCAGGGTGTTTTAAAACCCCCCGATCCTTCCAACACCGAATGTTGTATTTTTCAGAAAGAGTAGTTTAGGTAGTGATAGGGGGCACTTGATTTACTATTTCCCTAACAACGTTTTAAGTGAGGCTTACGTTAGATTTTGGTGGTTGGCAAAATGTATGAGTTGGCGCGTTGTCTTACCGTTGGCCAACAAATCCCCAACCATGTAACCATTTCCCAACGATGTGATGGGCCAACCATACTCTCAACTAAGAGAATCCTACGATTTCCCAACCATCAAAGTTGTTAGGGTCACTGGGCACCAGCTCGATGACTCATATAGAGAGGAAGGAAGGAATGGGGTATCCTATATGAACCTTTTACTATTACTCTAACTCTCTGACAGACTGGGTAAAAGAGTTACCAGGATAAAGAAAAAGAAAGAAAAAATCCATTATTACTGAAACTAATAAGCAACTTACTACACGACAACCACTCTGAAAACTTACATGTGATTTCGCACACATGCAAAATGGTTATCATTTCACAAATTTTGTGAACAATCTCACCGGTGTAATTTCATGGCCTGAGAACCTGGAGATAGAGGCCTAGGCCTAGTGAGAACCATGTTCAGAGATCTGCGATACCTACAACTTTAATCTGGGTATCTACATCTGGTAATTGCCTCATCTTGTCTTCAATTCTTCATGAGCTGTCTTGTTTGACAAACGAAATGTCTTTAATTTTTCCCTGACTAGAAATACGAGAATCCTACTACTGCAGTTCCTTTCATAAATATTAAAAAATGTCCTTGGGCCCTGTTTCCAGAAGGCACAGTTCGGCCGTTATTCCGAACCAAAGTTCCACTATTGAGGGCTATACGGGGAAAAAGCTCAAAAGGAATGAGCGCTTCTCACAACTTAACCTTTAGCCACAGGTCGCTCAAATTTTGCAGAGAGCTTCGATATTTCATGATGATCAAAAGTGTCCGCGGGTGGGACCTCGAGATCATAGCTATGGTTGCGGTCCATGGAATAATTAGATATACAGAGTGACTTCATCATCGAGGACTGGAAGCTGGAAGTCAACAAATAAGAAGATTATTTACTGTAACACCCTGTGAAAGAACAGAAGTACATAGTCTAGATACTAGATACGTTTATTCATGTTCAAGCTCGGGCAGTGGGCAAAATATTACTGAGGGCGCTAAAAAACAGAATTAATAGACATTTTTCTCTGAGGATTTCAAATTTGCTGCCGAATATTTATGACACTACACGGCTTCAGGTAATTATTTCGGGATTATTTCAGGTACAGGATTTTTTTTTTTAGTTATTTTGACAGCACATTCACCCGGTATGACTACACTGAATATGGAACACCCTGTATACGCGTCTAATGGTATTACTCTGATGGTCAGAACGAAATAACCGGAACTTTTATACCGGATGTTATGCAGGGGATACCTCACTTACCAGTGCTACCTAGAACCAGTAACCAGAGGTAGGATGTAGGATTATAGGAGACACCTATCTACCATTACCTCGGGCTACCTAGCAGAGGGATTTTCAACTTCCATGTGTATGCGGGCCACATGCTACATTGGCAGGTACTCTGCGGGCCTCATTGGCCACATACCATTACAGGAGAGCTGGCCCATATCCAGGATTTTCGCGAGGGGATGGGTGATGGATGCTCCATTTTCGGAGTCCACCCCATAGTAAAAGAGCAAAAATCTAGCCCGATGGGGCCCACCCTAAAAGCTTCGCGGGCCACAAAAATGGTCTGGTGGGCCACTGACCGCTAGTTGGAAATCGCTGACCTAGCAGCTTACCTAGTATCTACTAGAATTATCATAGGACCACTGAACTAGTCCAAAGGTAGAAACAAAATGCCCTCACGTCACGTGAACTCATGTGACATCATGGGGAGTCATGTCACGTCAAGAAAATGTGGTTCAAAATAATCACACCTACGGCGTGAGTACCGCCAGTGTGGCTATCGTGAGGGAACGAAATCACCTAATATATTATGGGAGAGAAATTGGAACCACATTTCTCTGACGGACATGACACTCCATGATGTCAAATGAGCTCACTGACTTGAGTGCCGTGTATCAAATTTCTACCTTAATTGTTGTATTAGGTACCAAATATCTATTTTCTTCTTGAAGGTCCAATTTCCAATATGGATTTTGGAAGTTCCTCTGCCTCTTTTACCACAAATATTGCCCTGATGTGTACTTCTATTTCTGGCGTTGGTTCGGTCTAGATTACGAGCTTCTCACTTCTGGTTATTACCCCCACGGTATGTGCTCGTATACCATGTATCAAATTTCTACCTTAATTCTTTTACCAAATATCTATTTTCTTCTTGAAGGTCCAATTTCCAATATGGATTTTGGAAGTTTCTCTGCCTCTTTTACCACAAATATTGCCCTGATGTGTACTTCTATTTCTGACGTTGGTTCGGTCTAGATTACGAGCTTCTCACTTCTGGTTATTACCCCCACGGTATGTGCTCGTATTTCATTAGACGTGGTACTTATGGTAACGTGTCTGAATAATTATGTAAATTTCGCAATGTTTTGGTACTGAATTGGTACAGAACTAACGTGTGTTTTTGTACGGAGGATGATGTTAGTGCTGTCTTTGTCCTCTTCAGACCTGTTGCTCTGGTTTCAGGCCTTCTCTTGTTAGTGTTAGGCCTTCTGGGGAAATCGTAAAGCTTGGCTCATTGTTTGGAAATGGTTACATGGTTAGGGAACTGTTGGCCAACGGTAAGGCAGGGGGCCAACCCATACATTTTGTCAACCACCAAAATATAGTTAAAATATAACTCAAGGCCAACAATTACCCACCTAGAATGTTGTTAGGGAGGGATGCTGCACATCTCCAGATTCTCCAGATCTGAAGAGGTCCATGCCGGTATATTCTGCATGGTTATTATTAGTTTGGCCGGAGATATATTTACTGTATGAGTAACATCATCCGTAATATCACTATATACTTTACCGAGGTTCAGGTACATTCGTCAGGGAAGGTGATCAAGAGGGCTTTGAAGACAGAGGACCCGTCCTTAGAAAGTCATGGCATGAAATACACCGTCATGGAATGCCCAAGATCATTTAAAGACTATTTTGTTCGTGAAATAATTGAGGGGGAAGAAAGAGATCCATCATAGTTTTGTCAAAAATTCGAGGGCTCTATCTATCAACCTTTTGAGCCTTTTGGTGTTGAGCCTCTTGAGGTGATTTTTGATAGGGTTAGGTACTTTTGGACCATTTATTAAAAAAATCCTTATAACATCTGAATAATTATGTAAATTTCGCAATGTTTTGGTACTGAATTGGTACAGAACTAACGTGTGTTTTTGTACGGAGGATGATGTTGGTGCTGTCTTTGTCCTCTTCAGACCTGTTGGCCTGGTTTCAGGCCTTCTCTTGTTTGTTTTAGGCCTTCTGGGGAAATCGTAAAGCTTGGCTCATTGTTTGCAAATGGTTACATGGTTGGGGAACTGTTGGCCAACGGTAGGGCGCCAACCCATACATTTTGTCAACCACCAAAATATAGATAAAATATAACTCAAGGCCAACAATTACCCACCTAGAATGTTGTTAGGGAGGGATGTTGCACATCTCCAAATTCTCCAGATCTGAAGAGGTCCATGCCGGTATATTCTGCATGGTTATTATTAGTTTGGCCGGAGATATATTTACTGTATGAGTAATATCATCCGTAATATCACTAAACAACTTCACCGAGGTTCAGGTACATTCGTCAGGGAAGGTGATCAAGAGGGCTTTGAAGACAGAGGACCCGTCCTTAGAAAGTCATGGCATGAAATACACCGTCATGGAATGCCCAAGATCATTTAAAGACTATTTTGTTCGTGAAATACTTGAGGGGGAAGAAAGAAATCCATCATAGTTTTGTCAAAAATTCGAGGGCTCTATCTATCAACCTTTTGAGCCTTTTGGTGTTAAGCCTCTTGAGGTGATTTTTGATAAGGTTAGGTACTTTTGGACCATTTATTAAAAAAATCCTTCTAACTCAGAAAACACCAGTAGGAGCTAGTTCACACAATACATGTCCCCCTAATTTTTTCCCTAAAGGGCTCTATCTATCAACCTTTTGAGCCTTTTGGTGTTAAGCCTCTTGAGGTGATTTTTGATAAGGTTAGGTACTTTTGGACCATTTATAAAAAATCCTTCTAACTCAGAAATCACCAGTAGGAGCTAGTTCACACAATACATGTCCCCCTAATTTTTTCCCTAACTGCTTGGCCTGCTTCAAGTTACGCTCAGTGCTTGTTACCTCAGACTGTATAATGACTCTAATAACAATATAATTATTCTCTATGAAAATTCTTTCAGCCTTGTTTTATGTTTTTACGAAATCGAAACAAAAAACACGGTGAATAATCTCACCGTTTTTGTTTGAAGAAGCTGTTGCATCAAAGATTTCTTTAGTTCTTCATAATCCATGAAGAATGAAGAGTACAATGAAGATCATGAACAGTGTGTTATTAGCATGATGCAATTCAGGGGGGTGTTGAAGACTTACACGTCTCGATTATCAAGATTTGAAATGCTGGTATTTAAGGAAAAGAAAGAAAATTATTGTGTAAGCTTCTTCTAAGTTTCAATGCATACTGTTCATGGTAATCTTCACCATGCAGGATCTTCTTTGTATTTTAAAATTTGAGCACGTTTTTCCATGGAAGACAGGAAGCAATAATATCGGGAAGACTGATGAGTTTTGTAGTTTATCAATGAAGATCATGAACAGTGTGTTATTAGCATGATGCAATTCAGGGGGGTGTTGAAGACTTACACGTCTCGATTATCAAGATTTGAAGTGCTGGTATTTAAGGAAAAGAAAGAAAATTATTGTGTAAGCTTCTTCAAAGTTTCAATGCATACTGTTCATTGTAATCTTCACCATGCAGGATCTTCTTTGTATTTTAAAATTTGAGCACGTTTTTTCCATGGAAGACAGGAAGCAATAATGTCGGGAAGACTGATGAGTTTTGTAGTTTATCTTCAAAAGCCCCATTAACTTGGTTAAGAGTCGATGCTCTTACGCAGTTCCTTTGTTCAAAGGTAACGTTATCAGACTAAAAGGTGGTAAGGTGAAGGTGGACTGCCAGATTATTTTTGATCTTGGGTCCTGTTAGATTAGAAACCCCAACACTACCTACCTGTAGAGCTTTTTCCCCCGCATCCTCTTTGTCAGAACTATGCATAGATATGTAGCTCATACCTCATAGATAGCATCTTGAATGATGTTGCTGTACCTGCCAATCCACTTGTTGGATAATTATGCCCAGTATCTACTCAGCTACTCCTATACTCCTCAATTATACAAGACTGCAGTAAATACAATAGCGGAAACAAAGCTGCATGACCAATTTAATGACTTTGTATATAAAATTGACGACCTCTACCGCACAGCAGAAGCAGAGATTAATAGAGAATTCAGAGAAGTTTCAAAAGTAAGAAGCATTCAACATGTGTATATTAGCTGTAACAAATTTTAGGTTGGGTGGCAGAGCTCACGAAAAGGTTAGCTCAGCTACTCCTATACTCCTCAATTATACAAGACTGCAGTAAATACAATAGCGGAAACAAAGCTGCATGACCAATTTAATGACTTTGTAGATAAAATTGACGACGTCTACCGCACAGCAGAAGCAGAGATTAATAGAGAATTCAGAGAAGTTTCAAAAGTAAGAAGCATCCAACATGTGTATGTTATGTTGGAGATCTTTAGTTACTTATAAGCTGTAACAAATTTTAGGTTGGGTGGCAGAGCTCACGAAAAGGTTAGCCGGAGGAGTCTCTTGGTTTCTTTCTTAAGGTGTGTCCACACATCCGTCGTTCGATGTCAACTGAAATCGTTCACACTGCCTCGACAACATATGTAGATTCACCTCGTTGATCGCGGGCGTCGACTATGTGTGGACACAGCTTTACAGTTTATGATTACTTCATACCTCATATGTGCTGCTGTCCTCTAATAGCCAAGTTATTCCGACCAAACGTATATCTATTGAAAAACTATCATTTCACAAATTTTGTGAACAATCTCACCGGTGTAATTTCATGGCCTGAGAACCTGGAGATAGAGGCCTAGGCCTAGTGAGAACCTTGTTCAGAGATCTGCGATACCTACAACTTTAATCTGGGTATCTACATCTGGTAATTGCCCTCATCTTGTCTTCAATTCTTCATGAGCTGTCTTGTTAGACAAACGAAAGGTCTCTAATTTTTCCCTGACTAGAAATACGAGAATCCTACTACTGCAGTTCCTTTCATAAATATTAAAAAATGTCCTTGGGCCCTTTCCAGAAGGCACAGTTCGGCCGTTATTCCGAACCAAAGTTCCACTATTGAGGGCTATACAGGGAAAAAGCTCAAAATGAACTAGCGCTTCTCACAACTTTACCTTTAGCCACAGGTCGCTCAAATTTTGCAGAGAGCTTCGATATTTTATGATGATCAAAAGTGTCCGCGGGTCGAACCTCCAGAAATGTACGGTTCGGCCGCTGTTTTATGCTAAATCTTTGAAAAGCTTGTAAAGCATATAATAATCGGTATTATACCGAGCACAAGAGTTAAGGTCAATGGTAAGGCACAGACAATAGCTGAATAGCCTGGTCTGCGCCTGAGGCCGATACATAACTGTTAGTCTCAATCAGGACAATTATCACACAGGTGTGACAAGACAACACGGTCCTGAAGTTTTAGGATTTGGTATCCTCCATGAAAGGAGTGATTAAAAGACAAGTCAAAAAGAGTTCATAATTCTCAGGCCTTTACATTTATGTATAAAGGCCTGAGAAACGACTTTCTTGTAACCCATATTTTCTTATGTCCTATTTAGTCGTTTTTGCTTTAAACCCCTCAATTATTTTAAGTTAACAATCAATAATCATAATACTAATTTACTAATGTTATCAATCAATAGATACCTAATTGTCTGAGAGAACAGTTTGTGACCTATTTAGTCGTTTTTGCTTTAAACCCCTCAATTATTTTAAGTTAACAATCAATAATCATAATACTAATTTACTAATGTTATCAGTCAATAGATACCTAATTGTCTGAGAGAACAGTTTTGTATGTTCCTTTATTGGGAGCCAAGTGATCTGGAGAAGACAATGGCAAATAGAAATGAACCCAGAACAGCAGTACTGGAATGTTAATCTACTGTTATCGGGCTTGATTCATTAGGTTAATTACCTGATAAACGGGCTAGAAATGGTTGGACATAAAAAAAAAAATACTTATTGGGAGCCAAGTGATCTGGAGAAGACAATGGCAAATAGAAATGAACCCAGAACAGCAGTACTGGAATGTTAATCTACTGTTATCAGGCTTGATTAATTAGGTTAATTACCTACCTGATAAACGGGCTAGAAATGGTTGTACATAAAAAATACAATTGTCTTTGTTCTTTGATTTAATTAAAATTATTCCAACTTTCATTGTAGGAACGCAGATCCAGGCTGATTCCCAAATGGGACATGGTTTTTAGTTGGTACAAATCTACAAAGCCAACGTAACCTTATTTACCACAAGGTTATCTTAAAAAGATAGGAAGATTTTCCACCTCTACGATATAAAGAAAAGGATTTCGTATCCTTGGTGTTGGTGCCCACAGTATTCATCTGCCCAGTTCATCAGTGGATATCAAGATAGAATCAAAATTCTGTCAGTTATGTGCGGTGGTATTTGACTGCGGGAGACTTTGTTTAGACTGCGGGATTAAAGGGACTTTTCAGTCTCATTCTGGCAGTATTAAAAGGGTGGTTATTATGTTCTATTCTATTTGACGCGTGCATTTTTTTAACTTTAGTGTGAATAATTGTGTTCAAAACACTGGCAAGATCTATGTTGAACAAGGCTTGTGGCAGAGTCCCCAATTGATTACCTGAATCCCATTCTATTTCAAAACCTCCTACATTTTTTTCCCCATTTCTAGACGGTCTGACACACCTAGGACTCTGGATTTTCCATCACACACGCTCAGACAGCTACCTAGAACCAGTAACCAGAGGTAGGATGTAGGATTATAGGAGACACCTATCTACCATTACCTCGGGCTACCTAGCAGAGGGATTTTCAACTTCCATGTGTATGCGGGCCACATGCTACATTGGCAGGTACTCTGCGGGCCTCATTGGCCACATACCATTACAGGAGAGCTGGCCCATATCCAGGATTTTCGCGAGGGGATGGGTGATGGATGCTCCATTTTCGGAGTCCACCCCATAGTAAAAGAGCAAAAATCTAGCCCGATGGGGCCCACCCTAAAAGCTTCGCGGGCCACAAAAATGGTCTGGTGGGCCACTGACCGCTAGTTGGAAATCGCTGACCTAGCAGCTTACCTAGTATCTACTAGAATTATCATAGGACCACTGAACTAGTCCAAAGGTAGAAACAAAATGCCCTCACGTCACGTGAACTCATGTGACATCATGGGGAGTCATGTCACGTCAAGAAAATGTGGTTCAAAATAATCACACCTACGGCGTGAGTACCGCCAGTGTGGCTATCGTGAGGGAACGAAATCACCTAATATGTTATGGGAGAGAAATTGGAACCACATTTCTCTGACGGACATGACACTCCATGATGTCAAATGAGCTCACGTGACTCGAGTGCCATGTATTACCTCGGGCTACCTAGCAGAGGGATTTCCAACTTCCATGTGTATGCGGGCCACATGCTACATTGGCAGGTACTCCGCGGGCCACATTGGCCACATACCATTACAGGAGAGCAGGCTCATATCCAGGATTTTCGCGAGGGGATGGGTGTTGGATGCTCCATTTTCGGAGTCCACCCCATAGTAAAAGAGCAAAAATCAAGCCCGATGGGGCCCACGCCCACCCTAAAAGCTTCGCGGGCCACAAAAATGGTGTGGTGGGCCACCGACCGCTAGTTGGAAATCCCTGACCTAGCAGCTTACCTAGTATCTACTAGAATTATCATAGGACCACTGAACTAGTCCAAAGGTAGAAACAAAATGCCCTCACGTCACGTGAACTCATGTGACATCATGGGGAGTCATGTGATTATGTCACGTCAGGAAAATGTGGTTCAAAATAATCACACCTACGGCGTGAGTACCGCCAGTGTGGCTATCGTGAGGGAACGAAATCACCTAATATATTATGGGAGAGAAATTGGAACCACATTTCTCGGACGGACATGACACTCCATGATGTCAAATGAGCTCACGTGACTTGAGTGCCGTGTATCAAATTTCTACCTTAATTCTTGTACCAAATATCTATTTTCTTCTTGAAGGTCCAATTTCCAATATGTATTTTGGAAGTTCCTCTGCCTCTTTTACTTCTATTTCTGGCGTTGGTTCGGTCTAGATTACGAGCTTCTCACTTCTGGTTATTAACCCCACGGTATGTGCTCGTATATCATTAGACGTGGTACTTATGAGACTGAAAACTCATTAACGCCTTCCTACTATGTAAATTGCAAAGCATTTACAATATTTACATTGGTATATATCTGAATATTTACATATCTGATTTGACAAGCTTTCATCCTACAAGCAAACACCTACCAATCCTCACAACACATAACAGGACTGAAAACTCATTAACGCCTTCCTACTATGTAAATTGCAAAGCATTTACAATATTTACATTGGTATATATCTGAATATTTAGATATCTGATTTGACAAGCTTTCATCCTACAAGCAAACACCTACCAATCCTCACAACACCCTCATCTGTGTGTGTTGGTTCTGTACGAATGGGTTTCTCATTAAAATCCAAATCGGGCCTGGCGTTTGATGTGAGGCGAAACCCAAACATATACTTATGCAAATTTTACAATATTTGAATCCCATAAAGTTCAGCAGAAACACAATCCAATCAGAGAATTCAGAGATAATATTGAAATAGATTAGTTTCCAAGTGGTTTCCTGTTTCCTTTGTTCGATGTGAGAATTTGATGAATTTGTTGAAAAATCCTCTTTTTTTTTCTTTCTTTTTTTTGGGTCTGGCAGTCTCTGGTGGTCCTAATGGTCCAAACCAGAATTAGGGCTTCAATCTCAAATAATACTTTTTAGTTGTAGTTTCTAAATTTTCTCACAATTTTTTTCCATTCTCGAATAGGCTTGGATGTAATAGAGTGTATAGCTTTAAATTCTTTAAAGTATTGCGAAAGCAGTTTCGATGTGTGTTTGTTTTTTTTTTTTTTTTTTTTTTTTTTTTTTTTTCATAAAAAAGTAAAAAATTCTTCGTGTTCTTGCGTACCTACTTTGTACTTCTAGGGGTACAAGTATGTGATGAAGTTTCATCTTGATGAGTTGTACGTGATACTCTGTTGACCACTGAAGTTGTGACATACTCTGACATATCCATATCACAAAATAGAAATACCTCGATGTACAGTATATTTTGGTTTAGTTTTGATTTGGTTAAACTCTAGAATCAGGAATGTGATCCTATCTCCGAATCTCAATACTTGATTAAACGCAGAATACTTTTTCTGACCTTTCAAAAGTGGAGAACTTTTATGGTGAATTTAATGTTCATTCAGATCTAGTGGTTTCTTTTGTTCGAGGTGAGAATTTGATGAATTTGCTGTTGAATCCTTTTTTTTTTTTATTTTGTCTGGCATTCTCCGGTGGTCCTAATGATCAAAACCAGAAATTGGGCTTCGATATCATATTATCCTTTTCGGTTTTCGCCTGTACGCTTCGTACAAAAGGGAACTTTCATGTTTTTGTCCTAAAAAAGTCAAAAATTCTTCGTGTTCCAATATGTGTAGGTACTTTTAGGAGTACAGGTATGTGAGGAAGTTTCATCTTGATGAGTTGTACGTGATACTCTGTTGACCACTGAAGTTGTGACATACTCTGACATATCACAAAATAGAAATACCTTGATATACAATATATTTGGTTTAGTTTTGATTTGGTTGAGCTCTAGAATCAGGAATATGATTCTATCTCAAAATCTCAATACTTGATTAAACGCAGAATACTTCTTTGACCTTTTAAAAGAGGAGAATTTTTATGATGAATTTAATGTTCATTCAGATCTAGTGGTTTTTGCGGTTCTTGGTATCATTTAAAAACTTCAACACTTTTAAGAGTAGAAGACGGAGGGAAACTTGATAGGTATGCTATCAAACATCAAACAATGGAATGGCCACGTCAACCAAATGAACATGGATAACCGATAACTTGGTAGGTATTAATAATGAAGATAACTTTCTGATGACAAATACAATGAAAGTCAGACGAACGAATGGTTAAATGGACTGACATTTGATATAAGTATCTTCAGATATCAACTGTCCATGCCGGTATATTCTGCATGGTTATTATTAGTTTGGCCGGAGATATATTTACTGTATGAGTAACATCATCCGTAATATCACTATATACTTTACCGAGGTTCAGGTACATTCGTCAGGGAAGGTGATCAAGAGGGCTTTGAAGACAGAGGACCATCATTTCACAAATTTTGTGAACAATCTCACCGGTGTAATTTCATGGCCTGAGAACCTGGAGATAGAGGCCTAGGCCTAGTGAGAACCATGTTCAGAGATCTGCGATACCTACAACTTTAATCTGGGTATCTACATCTGGTAATTGCCTCATCTTGTCTTCAATTCTTCATGAGCTGTCTTGTTTGACAAACGAAATGTCTTTCCAGGCCTAGGCCTAGTGAGAACCATGTTCAGAGATCTGCGATACCTACAACTTTAATCTGGGTATCTACATCTGGTAATTGCCCTCTTCTTGTCTTCATGGGCTGTCTTGTTAGACAAACGAAAGGTCTCTAATTTTTCCCTGACTACTTTCATAAATATTAAAAAATGTCCTTGGGCCCTGTTTCCAGAAGGCACAGTTCGGCCGTTATTCCGGACCAAAGTTCCACTATTTAGGGCTATACAGAGAAAAAGCTCAAAGGAACTAGCGCTTCTCACAACTTTACCTTTAGCCACAGGTCGCTCAAATTTTGCAGATAGCTTCCATATTTTATGATGATCAAAAGTGTCCGCGGGTGGGACCTCGAGAAATGTACGGTTCGGCCGCTGTTTTATGCCAAATCTTTGAAAAAGGTCAAAAAGAGTTCATAATTCTCAGGCCTTTACAGTTATGTATAAAGGCCTGAGAAACGACCTTAATGTAACCCATATTTTCTTATGACCTATTTAGTCGTTTTTGCGTTAAACCCCTCAATTATTTTAAGTTAACAATCAATAATCATAATACTAATTTACTAATGTTATCAATCAATAGATACCTAATTGTCTGAGAGAACAGTTTGGTATGTTCCTTTATTGGGAGCCAAGTGATCTGGAGAAGACAATGGCAAATAGAAATGAACCCAGAACAGCAGTACTGGAATGTTAATCTACTGTTATCAGGCTTGATTAATTAGGTTAATTACCTACCTGATAAACGGGCTAGAAATGGTTGTACATAAAAAATACAATTGTCTTTGTTCTTTGATTTAATTAAAATTATTCCAACTTTCATTGTAGGATTGTTGGTGTGCATTTCTTTCTTCTTGGTTCAGAAATAAGGTTGGTAAAAGGCTAAAATGAGAGAGAAAAAGAAATACAATCGTATTGGGATGCCAAAGAATTAAAGAAGTTCCTTTAGAGTTAGAGATATGTTACAAGCTTACAAGCTCCCAACATCTTCAAATTAATTCGATCATGTTTTTTTTTTTTTTACCTATCCTAACTGTTTTAATGATTCAATTTCAATACTGGAGTGCTCAATCAAGGTGTGCGTAGTATTGTGTTTTAATTGAGAGATGGATTCGGGCTTTACCTGGGACCTGACTCACCTGACGTATGTTATTATAGGCTACACAAACGCGTAGAAGGTGTGATAGGGACTCGTCCGATCCCCCCCTCCCCTATTCCCCGCCGGCGATGCGTAGCCGTTGTGTACCTTTGTTCAAAAGGGGTTTGTCTATTGATTTAAGTCTCCATTAGTTGTTAGTTGTGAAACCGTTTGATATTGCCTGAAATCTTTTTGATGTCTTCCTGTAGGCTTTAGAAAAAGACAGTATTTGTCGAACTAAATCTCACATAGGTTTGGGTACAAATCAATTCTGTTAAACAAAGGATTTATTCCTACATTTCTAATACGTGACAAAAGCTGGGTTTCGCCTCTTTCTATTCTGATAGGTAGGGAGTAGGCACCAAATGAAATTATCTGACACATAAGAAGCTCAGGAAAAGAATGATAACTATTTAACTAATATGCCAGACCTCGGACCCGGCTTATACGAGGGAATTATGATAACTCCCGTACGGTAAATATTAATAACTTGAAGTTCATTTGGAATCCGACCTTCCTGTGTACGAGTATTTTGTGAGATTACTCATTTCAGCATCCAATATGTTGAGACTGGAGAGTTGGAATTGAAAACACGCATAGGCCCATGGAAACTTCTTGTATCTTGGACTGCATCAGTTCCATTAACGCTCAACATGATTTCAAACCGCTCATTTCAGCATCCAATATGTTGAGACTGGAGAGTTGGAATTGAAAACACGCATAGGCCCCATGGAAACTTCTTGTATCTTGGACTGTATCAGTTCCATTAACGCTCAACATGATTTCAAACCAAGATTAAATGTTCGGGAACAGATGTGTGGGAAGCTGTCGTGAAACATACGAGGGTAACTTGATGCATGCGAACATTACGTATGGGATGAAGGCAGTACACGAGTAAAATCTGCATTCAAAAAGCAACCAGGAGTTTAGGCCGGATGTGTGGGAAGCTGTCGTGAAACATACGAGGGTAACTTGATGCATGCGAACATTACGTATGGGATGAAGGCAGTACACGAGTAAAAACTGCATTCAAAAAGCAACCAGGAGTTTAGGCCAGTGATGCTTTTTCCACCTCAACTTTCATCCCATAAGACTGGTTGGGGGTTCGACTCTCTCAATTTGTATTTGTTAAGGTGTGTCTATACATTGATCGATGTCGACTGAACCGTCCACATTCCTTGATAACATGGATTCAGCATAGACGGCCGGTCGACTATGTGTGGACACATCTTTATGTAATCCTTTGCCGATCAGACAATTTTCCGTCTTGGAAGCCCATGATCCTGAACCGTCCACATTCCTTGATAACATGGATTCAGCATAGACGGCCGGTCGACTATGTGTGGACACATCTTTATGTAATCCTTTGCCAATCAGACAATTTTCCGTCTTGGAAGCCCATGATCATTGGTCTCTTAAAAAAACGCTTTCTATGGCACTACCTTTCCATCTCGATTTACCGTTGACACCTGTAATCTTCGTCCGACTAAATCAGGTTTGTCACCAATCGACAATCATGATGGTCAACTCTCAAATGTGCTTATATTCGACATTTGTGCCGCTTTCTGTCTCGCCTGAGAATCAAAACCTACTCTCCAAGTATGGAAGTCTTTTGAAAGAGGAAAAAGTAAAGATGATCGTCTAATGATAGTCTGTGTATGTATGTCCGTCAAATGTGAATTGCACCTTTGACATGTTTGGCAACGTAGCCTACTTTTGTAATGACTCCTTGCTGCCATATCCATCTGGATAACGTATATATTCCAAAGGAAACAACTGTATTTGAAGTTGAAGAAAGGTCTCTCTGCAAAAGTCTAATGAAATTCTCTTCTATGTCCGTCAAATGTGAATGCCTCCACTTACATTTCTGTCTATAATTGCTCAATTTTCGAGTTTCTCCGATGACTGTGGCAGCTGATAAACTCTTAAATGATGTTATTAGTAAGGACATTCCATGTCCAATGTTCAAGTTTAGGTCCTAATGTCCATAGATATACAGTTTACGACATATTGATGACTCTCAATCATGTTCCACTTACATTTCTGTCTATAATTGCTCAATTTTCGAGTTTCTCCGATGACTGTGGCAGCTGATGAACTCTTAAATGATGTTATTAGCAAAGACATTCCATGTCCAATGTTCAAGTTAAGGTCCTAATGTTCATAGATATACGGTTTACGACATATTGATGACTCTCAATCACCATCCGACACAGATGTAAAAAAATGTAATCCTATTTAATTGTTCCTGTTTGGAGCATATTTCATTTCAACAGGAATGTATTTAGGTATGAGGACGTCAGTAGAAAAGCTAAAGTGGTCAGCATTTTGAAACTTTCCTGTCGGAATTAGTAGTGAGCCGGATGGACGAAATCAGGATTATAAAAATGTGTCCAACAGTCCAACCATAGTCTACGGCCGGTCAACCATGTTTGGACACACCTTGAGACTGCAAATGTTATGTGCCTTCTACAGAAGGCGAACATAACAGGATACAAACCATTTAATGACCTACAGCTAGAAAATTGTTAATAAGTGTTCTTTTTTTTCCCAAAGGGATTCCTGTGCACCACACTCTTCTTTATTTTGAAAATTCTAATCTGCCAACATTTCAGTTTTTTATCATAGTCTACGGCCGGTCAACCATGTTTGGACACACCTTGAGACTGCAAATGTTATGTGCCTTCTACAGAAGGCGAACATAACAGGATGCAAATGACCTACAGCTAGAAAATTGTTAATACATAAGTGTTCTTTTTTTCCAAAGCGATTCCTGTGCACCACACTCTTCTTTATTTTGAAAATTCTAATCAGCCAACATTTCAGCTTTTTAATGTTTTTGAGATCAGAACTAAGTTGAAAGAATCTAGATGACCTTAATGTCAGCAGATCGTTATCGTTAGTTTCTCTGATGACGGTACACTTGTGTCTTTTGATCCCTATGATCTAAGGATATCAACTCATTTGGTTCCATGCTTCAACACTTAAAGCTCCAAATGACAATTTACTATGTTCAAAATACTGAAAGTGTGCTGAATAAGAACATTAGTGTCAATTAGGACTACAATAATTCTTCTTTATCAGAATGTTTCACTGACCGCTAACATGATTTATCAAGTGCATTAGGAACGCAGAAAAGAAATTTATTCGAAACACTTGACTTTATATTTTTTTTGCCGAGAAGAGATCGGACGTACATAGATATCATTGGACTTGTTCCTAGAATAACAGCATTGGTCATTTACAATTCAGTAATTGAGATTGAGTTCCTTTCAAATTACGAATTCAGACAAAAAAGAAGATCTTGCCAAGACAAGTTCAGAAAGCCAGGTCACTTGAGACCTCTAACAGGACTGAGAGAATTGCTCGCGGCATTCTAATAGTGACCAAGAGAGTTTTGTTCAAGCTCAGCTTCGGACACAAAACGATTTTGACTTTCAGTAATGAATGCAAAACTGAGACGAAAAAAATGCTGATCTCCTTGAAACACATCTGTTCAAATTAATTTAAAGAAGATTGATGACAAGCAGATCTTTTGCGAATCTGTTATGAGTTAGATTCTGTATTGAACAGATTAAACTGACATACCTGCCCAATATTATGTTAAAATGAACATTATCTACTCGAAGATAAATGAGTGTAAATTGAATTAATGAGGTGGCTCCTGTAGAGATATCAACTCATTTGGTTCCATGCTTCAACACTTAAAGCTCCAAATGACAATTTACTATGTTCAAAATACTGAAAGTGTGCTGAATATAGAACATTAGTGTCAATTAGGACTACAATAATTCTTCTTTATCAGAGGACAAGTCACCAACTTACAAGGTCTTCTCGAATTCCTTCAAAGAAATTTTCAGAGAGAATTTCTGCCAAGAAATTTATTTCTTTTTAATCCGTGTAAGCACGGAAACCGGTTACATAAATGATTACAAAAAAGAAGATCTTGCCAAGACAAGTTCAGAAAGCCAGGTCACTTGAGACCTCTAACAGGACTGAGAGAATTGCTTGCGGCATTCTAGTGACCAAGAGAGTTTTGTTCAAGCTCAGCTTCGGACACAAAACGATTTTGACTTTCAGTAATGAATGCAAAACTGAGACGAGGAAACAAAAAAGAAGATCTTGCCAAGACAAGTTCAGAAAGCCAGGTCACTTGAGACCTCTAACAGGACTGAGAGAATTGCTCGCGGCATTCAAGTGACCAAGAGAGTTTTGTTCAAGCTCAGCCTCGGACACAAAACGATTTTGACTTTCAGTAATAAATGCAAAACTAAGACGAGGAAAAAAATGCTGATCTCCTTGAAACACATCTGTTCAAATTAATTTAAAGAAGATTGATGACAAGAAGATCTTTTTGCGAATCTGTGATGAGTTAGATTCTGTATTGAACAGATTAAACTGACATACCTGCCCAATATTATGTTAAAACGAACATTATCTACTCGAAGATAAATGAGTGTAAATTAAATTAATGAGGTGGCTCCTGTAGATTTGATTTCTTTGATTTCATCAAAAATTAAAAGACTTTCCTTCTTTACTTTCAGAAATCATCATGGATTCTTGGATTTTGATAAAGTTGGAAGAATAACCACCTAGGTGTTTGCCATTAGTCGAAAAGATTACTTCTGGAAAAAATCACACATTTTATTGCTGATGTCTACGACCATAGTACTAGTAACTAGCATTGTAATTGGATAGTGATTGGATACCTATCTACATAGTGTGTAGATTTGATTTCATCAAAAATTAAAAGACTTTCCTTCTTTACTTTCAGAAATCATCATGGATTCTTGGATTTTGATAAAGTTGGAATTAGCCGAAAAGATTACTTCTGGAAAAAATCACACATTTTATTTCTGAAGTCTACGACCATAGTACTAGTAACTAGCATTGTAATTGGATACCTATCTACATAGTGCCATCAAGTGATATCGAAAATATCAAGTCCTCACAGTTTTGCACTAGAAAATAGTAAGTACCTGGCAGTACTACATTCTTGCTGACGTCATTACGGAATCGTGAAAAGAGTTGAACTATTCATAGACCTGGTTGACTTATATGGTGATGTGAGTGAACTACTTACTACTTGCTAATGTGATGTGACAAATGTGTCATTATGTTGAGAAAACCAGAAGGCCTGAGCCGAGGAAGAGAGTTGAATAAGAAATTCAACATCAACACCGCTGCGTTGCACCGTCACGTCAGGAAAATGTGTTGAAAAGGTTTTCAAGTCTCCTCAAAGAATAGTAGTAAACTCAAGGAAATATGAAACGTCTTATTTAATAACTTATTTCAGATATGCTTTTGGTTTCAGATAGATATTTAGAGACAGAGACAATTAAGTAGTTCTGTTTCTGACAAAATAGTCTAATTTAGTTAATAGTCTAAATTATAATGATTCAGTCTCAGTAAATTAAATGTACAATTATTCTGTTGTATATGTTCATTGTTTATGCATTTCTATATTGTCTGTGTCACTTTCTTTTTCATAGGAAAGGTGGACTTTGGTCAAGCGAGGAACCTGAAAATGTATTTGAGAACCAGCTGGATTTTCCAAATGCTCATAAAATCAGACTCCATTCTTCTCTATCGGTTATCATTCCGGAATTTGATCCGGATGCCTTTGGTTTCTTTAGCTATGTCCACACATGGTCAACGGCCGTCGATGTCGACTGAAACCGTACACTGCCTGGACAACATAGATTTACCTCGTCAATTAAGTCGATCGATGGCAGTCGACTTCGTGTGGACACAGCTTTACAAAAAAAGATAAAGGAATTTTTCTGCTAAGCATAAATGCTTGTCACAAATGTCGTTCCCCTCTTGATACACTATGCTAAATTTTATGACCTGACTTGGACTCGAAACCCCAACCTCCAGATTCAAAATCCAAAGATACTAGTTAAAATAGAAGAAAAAGTTGTTGTCTACCACACCGAGATGTAGAGGTAACCAGAGGCTGGCACTGGTAGAATGCCAATGTCCTATCGTAGAGAGAAGTGTTTGTTTATTTTGCACGTTGGAACTACGTGAAGACGCCGGAGATAGAGTGTACAGAGCCATGAATGAGTTCAGTAGTGTAGAAAGTGGCGTGCTCAGGTCAACGGCCCCATTACCTTGACTTCGGGTCCTGGACTGACCAGAACTATCTGATTCAGATATGGACATGGATTCCAGATCAGCCGAAGAATCGCGACCGCTCGCTGGAATTGAGATCGGCACAACTATCTGTTTTCATTATCTATGGAGAATCAAGATCGGTACAACTACCGATCTTCATTATTCTGTGTGGTTCTTGTGACGTCACTTTGCGAGTTATCTTTAACTATTTGTTTTAAATTGACCTCGAGAAATGTACGGTTCGGCCGCTGTTTTATGCCAAATCTTTGAAAAAGGTCAAAAAGAGTTCATAATTCTCAGGCCTTTACAGTTATGTATAAAGGCCTGAGAAACGACCTTAATGTAACCCATATTTTCTTATGACCTATTTAGTCGTTTTTGCGGTGCGGTGGTATTTGACTGCGGGAGACTTTGTTTAGACTGCGGGATTAAAGGGACTTTTCAGTCTCATTCTGGCAGTATTAAAAGGGTAGTTATTATGTTCTATTCTATTTGACGCGTGCATTTTTGTAACTTTAGTGCGTGAACAATTGTGTTCAAAAGTGTTTCACTGACCGCTAACATGATTTATCAAGTGCATTAGGAACGCAGAAAAGAAATTTATTCGAAACACTTGACTTTATATTTTTTTGCCGAGAAGAGATCGGACGTAGATATCATTGGACTTGTTCCTAGAATAACAGCATTGGTCATTTATAATTCAGTAATTGAGATTGAGTTCCTTTCAAATTACGAATTCAATATTTTTTTGCCGAGAAGAGATCGGACGTAGATATCATTGGACTTGTTCCTAGAATAACAGCATTGGTCATTTATAATTCAGTAATTGGGATTGAGTTCCTTTCAAATTACGAATTCAGTTCATCACTTACAACTTGATGTTTCTACATCCTCAGTGATAGCACAGTTTACAGTACCTACTCTAGTGATTGGCTCGTCTTTTATCAGACGTAGATGGTACAAGTTCAAGATGGACCACAAGCATCGAGTCAAATGATTTGATATGAACCGGGTAAATCGGTAAATGGACTATAGAGAGTCATCAATAGCGAAGGTTGAGTGCGAAGGGCATCCACTCGGAAAATTTTGTTTAGCCAAAATCAGTTGGCCTCAAAGCATTCACTCCAAAGCTGATTGAGAGGCCGACGACAAATGCCGACCCCATCTGAACATGGGAAAAGGCGAAGAAAAAGAAGAAGAAAGAGAGTCATCTTTACAAGATTACGAGTACTCTAAAGAAATACTACATCCTCAGTGATAGCACAGTTTACAGTACCTACTCTAGTGATTGGCTCGTCTTCTATCAGACGTAGATGGTACAAGTTCAAGATCGGACCACAAGCATCGAGTCAAATGATTTGATAGGAACCGGGTAAATATATATTCAAACTATCCAAAGTGATTGTCATTGCACAAAGAAGAACTTTAAAGAAGTGAAAAAGTGTTGAGTAAACTGTGGCATTCTGGTTCTTCTAGTCTGAAACATTTTTGAAACGTCTTATACGAGGGAATTATGATAACTCCCGTACGGTAAATATTAATAACTTGAAGTTCATTTGGAATCCGACCTTCCTGTGTACGAGTATTTTGTGAGATTACTCATTTCAGCATCCAATATGTTGAGACTGGAGAGTTGGAATTGAAAACACGCATAGGCCCCATGGAAACTTCTTGTATCTTGGACTGCATCAGTTCCATTAACGCTCAACATGATTTCAAACCGAGATTAAATGTTCGGGAACACATGTGTGGGAAGCAGTCGTGAAACATACGAGGGTAACATGAAACTTGATGCATGCGAACCTGTACGGACATTGGGATAAAGGTAGCACCAGAATAAAATCTGCATTTAAAAAGCAACCATAAGTTTAGGCCGGTGATTCTACATATGTCCACTTTGACTTTCATCCCATAAGACTGGTTGAGGTTTCGACTCTCTCAATTCGTCAATTTGTTCGACACTCTCTCTCTCTCTCTCTCTCTTATCGCTCTCTCTCTCCCTCCCCTAGATCCTTTGCCGATCAGACAAATTTCCTTCTTGGAAACCCATGGTCATTGGTTTCTTTACAAACGCTTTTCATGGCACTACCTTTCCATCTCGATTTCGTCCTCCTAAATCAGGTCTGTCACCAATCGACAATCATGATCAAATCTCAAATGTACTTATTAGACATTTGTCCCGCTTTCTGTCTCGTCTGAGAATCAAAATCAACACTCCAAATATGGAGAAGTCTTTTGAGAGAGGAAAAAGTAAGCGTTCTAGAGCATCTTCTAATGATCGTCTGTGTATGTATGTCCGTCAAATGTGAATGTCTAGTGCTCAATTTTTTTTGGAGCATCTACCTTAAAACTGGTTCACCATATGGTTTTCAAACCAGTGGCGTCTGTAGCTTATTCATTTAGAAAGTGGTGGGCACCACACATCTCAAATTTATCAATATCCCAAGTTCTACGGATGCTGGAAGCCTACTAAGCCCAGTACTTTTAAGCATTCAATTCCATTCATTCAAATCGATCCATCACAACCCCCCCCAAAAAGTTATCTCAATTAACACTTGAAACAGGACTGAAAACTCATTAACGCCTTCCTACTATGTAAATTGCAAAGCATTTACAATATTTACATTGGTATATATCTGAATATTTACATATATTTTATTTGACAAGCTTTCATCCTACAAGCAAACACCTACCAATCCTCACAACACCCTCATCTGTCCACTTACATTTCTGTCTATAATTGCTCAATTTTCGAGTTTCTCCGATGACTGTGGCAGCTGATGAACTCTTAAATGATGTTATTAGTAAGGACATTCCATGTCCAATGTTCAGGTTAAGGTCCTAATGTCCATAGATATACAGTTTACGACATATTGATGACTCTCAATCATGTACGAGTATCCGACACAGAAGTAAAAAAAATGTAATCCTATTTAATTGTTCCTGTTTGGAGCATATTTTATACAGGATTAGATTCAGGTATAAGGACATCAGTAGAAAAGCTAAAAGTGTGGTCAGCATCTTTAAACTTTGTTGTCGGATTTGGTAGTCAGCCGAATGTGTGGCGTAATCAGGATTATCTTTGTGACTGGAAAAATATGCTTCTCTCAGAAAGCGAACATAACAGGATGCAAACAGGAAGGATACAGCTAGAAAAGTGTTCTTTTTCAAAGAGATTCCTGTGTACCACACTTTCCTTTATTTTGACAATTTTAATCTGCCAACATTTCAGCTTTTAAATATTTTTGAGATCAGAACTAATTTGAAAGAATAGATGACCTTAATGTGTGAGGTCGTTAGTTTCTCTGATGACCAGATGACGGTACACCTACCTGTGTCTTTTGATCCTTATGATCTAAAATTCTACCCGGGTAAAAACGCGATTGCAGTATCCTAGGATTCACCAAATCCAATTCTATCCCGATTCTATTTGGGTTCTACCCCGATAGAATCCTATTTTGGTTATGTGGGAAGGGTCAGGTGGTAGAGAATGCCCCCGGAGTTAACCTCACCTAGTTATTATTACTCGTCAGTACCATGATTTTCTACCGGAATGTCCCATCACTCTTTCTCTTCCTAGGTAGAACTCTGCTACCATGCTAGATTCAACTACCACGGTAGTTTTTGTATAGTCACAGAGTTCAAATTCACATCCGGTGATCTCAATTATAAGAATGCCCCCGGAGTTAACCTCACCTAGTTATTATTACTCGTCAGTACCATGATTTTCTACCGGAATGTCCCATCAATCACTCTTTCTCCTCCTAGGTAGAACTCTGCTACCATGCTAGATTCAACTACCACGGTAGTTTTTGTAGTCACAGAGTTCAAATTCACATCCGGTGATCTCAATTATTTCAGGAGTAGCTCAATATTGAGCCAGGTCGATGGTTGATCAGACCTACTGATCCTGATTCCTGTTCCAACCGAAACCAGTTCAACATAATTATTATATCTCATCGGCCCATGATCATTGGTCTCTTAAAAAACGCTTTCTATGGCACTACCTTTCCATCTCGATTTACCGTTGACACCTGTAATCTTCGTCCGCCTAAATCAGGTTTGTCACCAATCGACAATCATGATGGTCAACTCTCAAATGTGCTTATACCTATTCGACATTTGTGCCGCTTTCTGTCTCGCCTGAGAATCAAAACCTACTCTCCAAGTATGGAAGTCTTTTGAAAGAGGAAAAAGTAAAGATGATCGTCTAATGATAGTCTGTGTATGTATGTCCGTCAAATGTGAATGCCTCCACTTACATTTCTGTCTATAATTGCTCAATTTTCGAGTTTCTCCGATGACTGTGGCAGCTGATGAACTCTTAAATGATGTTATTAGCAAAGACATTCCATGTCCAATGTTCAAGTTAAGGTCCTAATGTTCATAGATATACGGTTTACGACATATTGATGACTCTCAATCACCATCCGACACAGATGTAAAAAAATGTAATCCTATTTAATTGTTCCTGTTTGGAGCATATTTCATTTCAACAGGAATGTATTTAGGTATGAGGACGTCAGTAGAAAAGCTAAAGTGGTCAGCATTTTGAAACTTTCCTGTCGGAATTAGTAGTGAGCCGGATGGACGAAATCAGGATTATAAAAATGTGTCCAACAGTCCAACCATAGTCTACGGCCGGTCAACCATGTTTGGACACACCTTGAGACTGCAAATGTTATGTGCCTTCTACAGAAGGCGAACATAACAGGATGCAAATGACCTACAGCTAGAAAATTGTTAATACATAAGTGTTCTTTTTTTCCAAAGCGATTCCTGTGCACCACACTCTTCTTTATTTTGAAAATTCTAATCAGCCAACATTTCAGCTTTTTAATGTTTTTGAGATCAGAACTAAGTTGAAAGAATCTAGATGACCTTAATGTCAGCAGATCGTTATCGTTAGTTTCTCTGATGACGGTACACTTGTGTCTTTTGATCCCTATGATCTAAGATCGCCCCTGTTTCACTGACCGCTAACATGATTGAGTTCCTTTCAAATTACGAATTCAGTTCATCACTTACAACTTGTTTCTACATCCTCAGTGATAGCACAGTTTACAGTACCTACTCTAGTGATTGGCTCGTCTTCTATCAGACGTAGATGGTACAAGTTCAAGATGGACCACAAGCATCGAGTCAAATGATTTGATATGAACCGGGTAAATCGGTAAATGGACTATAGAGAGTCATCAATAGCGAAGGTTGAGTGCGAAGGGCATCCACTCGGAAAATTTTGTTTAGCCAAAATCAGTTGGCCTCAAAGCATTCACTCCAAAGCTGATTGAGAGGCCGACGACAAATGCCGACCCCATCTGAACATGGGAAAAGGCGAAGAAAAAGAAGAAGAAAGAGAGTCATCTTTACAAGATTACGAGTAGGTACTCTAAAGAAATCAAAAAGTGTTGAGTAAACTGTGGCATTCTAGTTCTTGTACTCCTGAAGTAACCTATTCAAATGAGATCAGTATTCAGTTCAGTTTTGATGTATGATACATGACGTTGATTTACTTCGCTATGAGGAAGCTAATCTAGAATCCTGACACAACATACTTCATCTCATCAACTTTGAGAAACTTCAAACTAGCTTAACCTATTCAAATGAGATCAGTATTCAGTTCAGTTTTGATGTATGATACATGACGTTGATTTACTTCGCTATGAGGAAGCTAATCTAGAGTCCTGACACAACATACTTCATCTCATCAACTTTGAGAAACTTCAAACTAGCTTGAGCTAATCTAGAGTCCTGACACAACATACTTCATCTCATCAACTTTGAGAAACTTCAAACTAGCTTGTGAGAGTGAAACAACTTTTTTTGCTTCACTCTAGATGTCTGTGCTATGTGATTATAGTATCCGGGCTTCAAATTATGCATCATGAATATGCACAAATTCACCGCGCCGGCTTATAGTTGCTCTATAGTTGCTCAGTCGCTGCGTCTGCTAATTCCACTTGGTCTCTAGTCTCTGCTGGTTCTCTCTTCAGGAGATAATTCCTACAATCCTCGCATATTCCAGATGCTCTGGTTCTTTGAGAAATCCTGCCGCCACTGACGGCCATTTTGCGGCGCCGCGCAGGTTGGAGGATAATAACCTCTTCATGATTGTTCCAACAAGTGAGCAACAACGAAGGAAAGAAGTGGAATGTGAAATGATACCCGAAAGCCTCATGAAAGGGGACACGAAGCGTATTCCTGTTGCTTTTCAAAGCAGAGTCAAACCATTGCCCAGTGAAGAAATCTAGTCCTATACCGACCACTGTGAATATATAACTCCAAATCAAGCTTGGGCCGACAAAATCCATTTCATTCTCAAATAAAAATGGTTAGCATGATGACGATAATGTTGCAAGTTGTCCATTTCTCATAAACTTAGTGCATGATGAGTGACTCGTTAGCAAATGACGGAGAAAGTGTTTCAACAACATAATAATTATACCTATATTCTACATACCGGTATACGAGTAGGTTCAGTAAGTACTGAAATATTCAACCAGTAGATATGTGGAAGTACTTAACGAAACCTACTCAACTCGCAGGAATATTGGCCTCATGTTGTTAAGATGTGTTCAAAGTCCAAGTCAACCACGTTGATCAACCGTCGATCAACGTCGACTGAAAGCGTACACTGCCTCGACAACATAGATTCACTTTTTCACCTCGTCGAGCGACCATCGATCAAAGAGGTCGACAGGTCGACTATGTGTGGACACAACTTTATGAATTCCATCAAGAGAAGGGCTCAATTTGGGAATTGTTGGATCAGGGTTGTATCATTTGAAGGTAGCGTCCTTGTTATAGAGTAGTATTACTTGTTATAGAGCTTGTCATTATGTATTCTGAGAGCTGCCGGGTGTATTAACATAGTTTGGCACCGTGTCGACTATTATCACTGAAAGCACATGTCATAAATACATGTTTGTTTTCACTTTTTAAAATTTCGGTAACAACGTTATTTGTCTCATGAGAGGGGCAAAGTGCCAAAACTTTCGATGGAGGGCCCATTATCATGTTAACTCGCTATTATAACAGGTGTTATGTGTATCTGCGCTTACTTTACTTTCGTTGAATTGATTGTAGCTACATAGATATTTCCAACTAGTGGTTGTAGCTAGATAGTTCCAAGAAACTAGTGCCCGGAACTTGGTGGTAGCGTACTGTTGGGATAAAAGGCATATGTAGGCCTATTTGAGGGATATTAACTAGCCCTTTTATAGCAACCCAGAGCAGCTCTCCACTCCACATTGTCGAGAATTTTCGCAAACCACAAAAAAATGTTCTCAGGGTCTCTTCGATTTTTTGAGCAGATTCCTTCAGAACTGTTTCCTTTCTACTAACTTAAACTCAGTTCACAAACTACAACATGTCTCACAATCTGTTTTTTACTTTTTTTTTTGCTATTTGTACAGCATTTAGCAGAAAAGAACCATCCACAAAGCAATGCCTCTTATGGATGGTTCTTTTCTGCTTAATGCTGTCCATTTTAGAAGACCAACCTGAAAAGTGAGATTCAGGAGTGGCTCAATATTGAGCCAGGTCGATGGTTGATCAGACCTACTGGTCCTGATTCCTGTCTCAACCGAAACCAGTTCAACATAATTATGATATCTCATTGATTGATTGGCCACACGCATGCGCACTAGCTGTCTTCTTATCGGGTTATCCTCTTCAGGAGCGATGGCTCTATGGTTCTCTCATGAAACCAGTTGGGTTCCTAATCTGAGGACAGGGGTTCGAGGACCTACAGGGTGTTGCAAGTTTTCTTAGTTTCTGAGAAGATTTTTTTCGCAAGAGGTTTGGTACGCTAAAGTTGGTCTCGCTAACAAAAATGTCTACAGTGTACTGTCTTGCAAGTTGCAAGTTTTCTTTGTATTTGGGAAGGGTTTTTTTGTTTCTCAAGAGGTTTGATGGAGGGAACTGTACAAGTGCCAAAAGTAGACTTTTTCGCTAGAGTTGGTCTCGCTAACAAAAATGTCTACAGTGTACTGCGACCTTAACAACGGAGCTCTTGTTGTTCCGAAATCAAGAGGGCAAGATTTACATATGGATAAAGTCAGCAGTTCTGAGACCATACCTCATCTGTTTTGGACAAAGTTCGCCCCGGGCGGTTCCTCAACCGAGTGCTTATAAGGCAGACGTGCTACCTTCCAAGCTAACCAGGCTGGCTGTTGCAAGTTTTCTTTGCGAAGACGGATTTTCACGAAATAATGAACTTTTACCTGGAATTCTAGACGTATTTTCCTAGAAGTTATTCACGGTCTCAAGAGGTCGCCATTATACGGTCCACTTAACTTGGAAATACGTCTAACATCTTGTACCTTAGTATGATTTACATTGAGTGATGCTGGATCAGGATTCTACCTTACTTCTTGAGGTCTTGTTCAGTGAAAGCTTACCTAGGTTTATCGAGGGAAAATGCGTAAAAAAGGCGTAGCTTTTGTCCTAGTTTCGATTTTAAAGCAGGGCAGTATCCTTGAAAAATGTGTACTCAGTATCCTTGTGTACTCAGTACTTCGGTACAAGTTTGAGGTCAATATCACAAACAGGGCCAGAGTTATGGACTTTCTAACATTTAAACTCTTATTCATACTCGTAGTTATTTTTTGCATAACTAATTTATTTATCATTTATTTCATACTAATCGGTGCTTAACTCCATACCCAAAAAGCCCACTCCGACGCTTAGGTGTAGGGGCAAAAGATTGGGTTAAGTTTATGCGAATGTACTAATTTATTGATACTTCTGGTAATTTTATTCATACTATTTATCATTTATTGCATACTAATTTATTTATCATTTATTGCATACTAATTTATTTATCATTTATTGCATACTAATTTATTTATCGTTTATTGCATACTAATCGGTGCTTAACTCCATACCCAAAAAGCCGACTCTGATGCTTAGGTGTAGGGGCAAAAAATTGGGTTAAGTTTATGCGAATGTACTAACTTATTGATACTTCTGGTAATAATAGTCCTCGTGTTCTATTGCAGACGTACACGGGTTCGATTCTGGTGGCTGTCAACCCCTACCAGATCCTTCCCATATACACAGCCGAGCAAATCAAACTGTACAAAGACAAGAAGATAGGAGAACTGCCGCCGCATATATTCGCTATCGGGGATAATGGCTACACGCATATGAAACGCTTTGGACAGGACCAGTGTATTGTAATCAGGTAAATATACCACCTACAATCTGATATTGTGCTTTGTTTTTGACTGTATGCTTTGTTTGTTTTATTATTATTATTTCCAGAGTCTATTTTACAGTAAAGGAGAAAAATGAAATTCCTTTGCTGAAGAAATAAGAAAAAGCAAAAATTTTGTAGCCAGAACCGAGTGCCGGACCAAAAGCAATCGCCCAGGGCTAGTTAGTTCACATATCATCCAATCAGTTCCTTAAGGATCTCTTCCTAGATGAAATAGGAATGGGATCTGAGACCAGGAAACGAACCCCTACTCTCTCGACTCAGTTCAAGAAGTCCCTAGATTGCCTCATGAAAACCCTGTCCAACTGTCAGCCCTTCTTTATCCGATGTATTAAACCTAACGAGTTTAAGAAACCCATGGTAAGAACGAAGACCCTTGCTATCCTTACAAAAAATAATACTGATAGTCAAAATTTCCAACCCTCTTATCCTTAGGAACATTGTTTATTCCCGAATAGATGGGCAGTGTGAGCCGTTCTTACGATTGTATGGACGTGATAATAAAGGTCATAGTAATTTTAAAGAAATGGGCTAACGACAACAGGATATAGGTAGTTTGTGTTTAGGAACATTGTTTATTCCCGAATAGATGGGCAGTGTGAGCCGTTCTTACGATTGTATGGACGTGATAATAAAGGTCATAGTAATTTCAAAGAAATGGGCTAACGACAACGGGATATAGGTAGTTTGTGTTTTTTACTTTCCTTATCCTATAGGAAGGAAAGTAATGTAATCGGATCAAAATTTCGATGGTCAGTTTTTAGTGCCAAAATACGTTTTGAGGTCCCTAGAGCCTAAATCCAAAGTTTCAGCCATTGGTCCGTGTGTGTGTCTGTGTGTCTGTCTGTAAACAAAATATCTCGAGAACGGTAAGAGCTAGAGTCTTGAAATCCACTAGGAAGACATTCTTCGCTCAGGGAGAAACTGTGGTATGTAATAGTCGATATTTCGCAGTAGATTTGTACATTTGCAGATAGATATAAACAACCCTTCAATAAAACAATTTAAAAAAAAAGGTTCCTATCTAAAAATGTCGGCCTATACCTAAAAGAAGTGAGAAAGCCCACTGGAAACATGTTTCCCAACTGTTGCGCATTTGTAGCGAAACAAATGTTTCCAATGTTGAGCAACTTTCAAGATGACACGTTTTACACACTAAAAACCAAGAAAAATTATTCACAATTAAGTCTTGAGAGGAAAAGATTTGGTGGATTGTTACAAAAACATTTCTGGATTGTTGAGAAACAATGTTTCTGATGAAAATGTTGCTATTGGTACTAACTAGGCTTTAAACTCTCATTCCACACTCGTCTTGCTCAATTATATTTTTGGTCAGGCAGGAAACTGTATGGGGAACTCTATGGTTTTTGGCTCTGTCCGGTATTGGCCGGAATTTCAATTAGGGGGCCAATGATATGTAGTGTCGTAGCCCGCGGTAGAAACACCGTACATAGAGTAGTAAGGTGGGCTTCGGGCTTTGGAGCTTAAAATTTTAAGCATTTGGGGCCCCTGAATGTGTCCCTGCGGGGCTGGGGGTGGAATATACCTTAATGTAACTAGGCCATTTTACTCATTAAAAAAAATCGGAAGTTTTTTTTGTGCCAGCTAAAAATTCACGTTGTCTTCAAGCAACGCTCTTATGTTTTCAAGTTGGATCTATTTTTAATGGAAATATTGTTTATATTGTTCTTGGGTCGGTTGGCTTTCTTCTATCCTGTCTTCCTTCTCTCTCTCCATTTTCGGGACGATAAGACCGTGGCAGTTGCAGTCAGTTCCCCTTATCAAACCTCTTCACCCGAAAACTCTGTGGTAAGATCGGGTTTCGGTGATATTCTATTTTTTTTTTTTTTATGGTCTGATTTATTTCGACCCAAGCTAAAGTTACCTTCGGTAAGGTGCTCGTTCAAAAGTTTTTCGTTTTTCCTGTATCTTGTATCATCCGAGATTATTTCAGAAGGCAACAAGATAAATTCAATTCAAAGAGCAAATTAATTCGACCGAGATAATAAAGCGTCAAAACTCGATTTCCTCTATCATATTTTTCTCTCAATTATACGAGAGACGAGACTTAAATTAAAATAGAAATGGTTATGATTGATTGTAATTATTGATTGATTATAATTATTGATTGATTTACAATGTGAATTGTTCTGAACGCTTTCAATACGATTAGGACGGACAGGTAGATTTTTTAATTACTCTCATTTCGACCTGTCTATCTTGAGAGGAAACTGCTCTGACGTCACAATATACTATTCAACAGTAGTGCTTAATGGAGAGAGTACCATAGGTGTTAGGCTATAAACAAAGTCAGCCAGCCTAGTTATGGTGATGTGAGTGAACTACTTACTACTTGCTAATGTGATGTGACAAATGTGTCATTATGTTGAGAAAACCAGAAGGCCTGAGCCGAGAAAGAGAGTTGAATAAGAAATTCAATATCGACACCGTCAGGAAAATGTCTTAAAAAGATTTTCAAGTCTCCATAAGGAATATTAGTACCATTAAGTATAGTTCTGTTTCTGGCAATATTCAACTTAGCGCATGATGAGTGACTCGTTAGCAAATGACGGAGAAAGTGTTTCAACAACATAATAATTATACCTATATTCTACATACCGGTACACGAGTAGGTTCAGCAAGTACTGAAATATTCAACCAGTAGATATGTGGAAGTACTTAAGGAAACCTACTCAACTCGCTGGAATATTGGCCTCATCTTGTTAAGATGTGTCCAAAGTCCAAACATAGTCAACCGTCGATCAACGTCGACTGAAAGCGTACACTGCCTCGACAACATAGATTCACTTTTTCACCTCGTCGATCGACCATCGATCGAAGAGGTCGACAGGTTGACTATGTGTGTACACAACTTTGGGAATTCCATCAAGAGAAGGGCTCAATTTGGGAATTGTTGGATCAGGGTTGTATCATTTGAAGGTAGCGGCCCGATTTGTTTCCTCGAAATGGTGAGGTGTCCTTGATGTCTGATTTTCGCAACATCAAATGCCAGTATGCAAATGAGATAATTTGGTAAAGACCTTGAGAATAATGATAAAGTAAGAGGGCACCTGTGTGTAGTGCAATATCATGTCGTTAATACATAATATTTGATTAAAGTTTTGCAAGATGTAATTGCTGTCAATTTTGTTGATCTGTTCTGACATTCCCCCTATCATGTGTAATATTTGTAGTATTACTTGTTATAGAGCTTGTCATTATGTATTCTGAGAGCTGCCGGGTTTATTAACATAGTTTGGCACCGTGTCGACTATTATATCACTGAAAGCACATGTCATAAGTTTCAATTTTGTTGATCTGTTCTGACATTCCCCCTATCATGTGTAATATTTGTAGTATTACTTGTTATAGAGCTTGTCATTATGTATTCTAAGAGCTGCCGGGTGTATTAACATAGTTTGGCACCGTGTCGACTATTATCACTGAAAGCACATGTCATAAGTAACTTGCTAATGTGATGTGACAAATGTGTCATTATGTTGAGAAAACCAGAAGGCCTGAGCCGAGGAAGAGAGTTGAATAAGAAATTCAATATCGATACCGTCAGGAAAATGTATTGAAAAGATTTTCAAGTCTCCTTAAGGAATATTAGTAGGTAGGTACCATTAAGTAGTTCTGTTTCTGGCAAATATAGTCTAATTTATTTAATAGTCCAAATTATGAATTATTATGATTCAGTCTCAATAAATTAAATGTGCAATTATTCTGTTGTATATGTTCATTGTTTATGCATTTCTATATTGTCTGTGTCACTTTCTTTTTCATAGGAAATGTGGACTTTGGTCAAGCGAGGAACCTGAAAATGTATTTGAGAACCAGCTGGATTTTCCAAATGCTCAAAGCTGTTGCATCAAAGATTTCTTTAGTTCTTCATAATCCATGAAGAATGAAGAGTACAATGAAGATCATGAACAGTGTGTTATTAGCGTGATGCAATTCAGGGGGGTGTTGAAGACTTACACGTCTCGATTATCAAGATTTGAAATGCTAGTATTTAAGGAAAAGAAAGAAAATTATTGTGTAAGCTTCTTCAAAGTTTCAATGCATACTGTTCATGGTAATCTTCACCATGCAGGATCTTCTTTGTATTTTAAAATTTGAGCACGTTTTTCCATGGAAGAGAGGAAGCAATAATGTCTGGAAGACTGATGAGTATTGTACCTAGTTTAGCTTCAAAAGCCCCATTAACTTGGTTAAGAGTCGAGTAAGTTTGAAGGGTTCCTTTGTATTTCTAGCTGTCCTGAATCCCAAGTCTGTACCTTTTTCTGCTGGTCTATCCCTGAGTTTTCTATTCTGCAGTTATCTAACCGATTTTAGAGTTACATGTATCTCTATATAGGATTCGGATACACGATGCATATTGGTGTACCAGAGGTCAATGCAACGTTATTTGTCTCATGAGAGGGGCAAAGTGCCAAAACTTTCGATGGAGGGCCCATTATCATGTCTGTTAACTCGCTATTATAACAGATGTTATGTGTATCTGCGCTTACTTTACTTTCGTTGAATCGATTGTAGCTACATAGATAGTTCCAAGAAACCAGTGTCTCGAACTTGTAGTAGCGTACTGTTGGGATAAAAGGCATATGTATTCCTATTTGAGGGACGTTAACTAGCCCCTTTGTATAAACCCAGAGCGACTTTCCACTCCACATTGTCGGCAATTTTCGCAAAACCACAAATAATAGTATAGGGGTCTAGTTCGACTTTTTGAGCAGATTCCTTTGGAACTGTTTCCTTTCTACTAACTTAAACTCAGTTCACAAACTACAACATGTCTCACAATCTGTTTTTTACTTCTTTTTTGTTGCTATTTGTACAGCATTTAGCAGAAAAGAACCATCCACAAAGCAATGCCTCTTATGGATGGTTCTATTCTGCTTAATGCTGTCCATTTTAGAAGACCAACCTGAGAAGTGAGATTCAGGAGTAGGACTGAAACCGTACACTGCCTGGACAACATAGATTTACCTCGTCGATTGAGTCGATCGATGGCCGTCGACTTCGTGTGGACACAGCTTTACAAAAAAGGATAAAGGATTTTTTCTGCTAAGCATAAATGCTTGTCACGAATGTCGTTCCCCTCTTGATGCACTATGCTAAATTTTATGACCTGACCTGGACTCGAACCACCAACATCCAGATTTAAAATCCAAAGATACTGGTTAAAATAGAAGAAAAAGTTGTTGTCTACCACACCGAGATGCTGTCAGGAGTAGCTCAATATTGAGCCAGGTCGATGGTTGATCAGACCTACTGATCCTGATTCCTGTTCCAACCGAAACCAGTTCAACATATTTATTATATCTCATTGATTGATTGGCCACACGCATGCGCACTAGCTGTCTTCTTATCGGGTTATCCTCTTCAGGAGCGACCGGTCCATGGTTCCCTGTAGAAACCAGTTGGGTTCCTAATCTGAGGACAGGGGTTCGAGGACCTACAGGGTGTTGCAAGGTTTCTTTGTTTCTGAGAAGATTTTTTTCGCAAGAGGTTTGATACGCTAGAGTTGGTCTCGCTAACAAAAATATCTACAGTGTACTGTGTTGCAAGTTTTCTTTGTATTTGGGAAGGGTTTTTGTTTCTCAAGAGGTTTGATAGAGGGAACTGTACCTACAAGTGCCGAAAGTAGACTTTTTCGCTAGAGTTGGTCTCGCTAGGAAAAATGTCTACAGTGTACTGGGACCTTAAAAAACGGAGGTTTTATTATTCCGGATTGGAGAGGAGGACAGGATTGGAGATGGCCAGCAGTTCTGAGAACAAACCTCATCTGTTTTGGACAAAGTTCGCCCCGGGCGGTTCCTCAACCGAGTGCTTATAAGGCAGACGTGCTACCTTCCAAGCTAACGGATAGAACAGCAGATTCTGGAGGCCAATCCTATCCTTGAAGCGTTCGGTAACGCCAAGACCATACGAAACGATAACTCGTCACGATTCGGCAAATACATTGACATTCATTTCAATTCTCAGGTAAGTTGATCTTTGCTTCCTAGGAATGTTAGTGGGAGTCAACGGATTGAGTCCCATCGACTTTTTTAAACGAGTTGAGTCTTGGAATTCAGTCCACTCAGTTTAAGGGTTCACTTACGGATTGAGTCCCGATACTTGCTAGAAAAGAAGGAAAAAGAAGTGAATTTCTTTTTTAATAATAAAAAAAACTGATATTTTAACTTGAGAAAAAATCAAATGTATCTCGTACGGGACTTAATCCGTGTATTTACTCCGAATTTGGGACCGAATTTAGGGTATTTAAGATTTTAATCTTCAATTTAATTAAAACTTAGATTTTCATTTTGATTCCACTGTTCTCTCCTCACAGGGTGTAATCGAGGGTGCCAAAATCGAGCAGTACCTTCTAGAGAAGTCGCGTATCGTGTCTCAATCCAAGGACGAGAGGAATTACCATGTGTTCTATTGTATTCTGGCGGGCCTCTCCAAGGATGAGAAGATGGCCCTCGAGTTGACCGACGCCTCCCAGTATAGATATCTCACTGGGGTAAGTACCTACTGAAACACCCTGACTGCCAAAGTATATTCCATTTGGATTACCCACAGAAATCCATGCATTAAAACATCTCCCTTGACATGAGAGACAGACTCTTTAATTCTTGGAATTTTTTCATCAAAAAATTACAAAATTTCACTCAGAGGCCCTCTTTCAAATAACCATTGAAAATACATAAGTGGCCTGTGGCAGCAAGTGTGGACGTCCAAAGCGGCATCTCTTTGGTTGAATAAAAAAGTCACATAATATAATTTAGATCCATGGAAAAGATAATTACGTACTTGGATTTTTGTGATTGTTATTATTTGACAGGGTGGCAGTATCACATGTGAGGGTAGAGACGACGCGGCAGAGTTTGCTGATATAAGGTCCGCTATGAAAGTTCTACAATTCTCAGATGAAGATATTTGGGATGTGTTCAAGCTACTCGCTGCAGTACTGCATACGGGCAATATCAAGTATAAAGCAGCCGTTATAGGTAAGTAATGGGATGAATAAACGAGATGGTTGGACACAGTTACTTTTCGGAAATTTCTTCTAAAAATCGAACTTAAATCGTAAATTACTTCTGGGTAAATTGTGAAACATAAATTGTGGATAGCATGTGCATTAGGGGCAGCAAAAGGAGTTAGAGGAATGGGAAAGTTTGTTGGGATTAGAAGATAGATCAATCAGTTGGTAAAAAGAACAAGTTTTTGTGATGATGATTGTTGACTCATCCATTGGGAGGAAAATTTTGGTAAAAATGGACCCACTCAGTTCTGGGACCCCAAATTTCAAGGATTGACGTGCCTTGATTTTATAAAGTTATGTACCAAATGTCATATGTACAGACCTCACTATCTTCAAGGATTGACGTGCCTTGATTTTATAAAGTTATGTACCAAATGTCATATGTACAGACCTCACTATCGTTCGGTCAATGTATCAAATTTCATCAAAATCGGACTAGGAAATCGCGAGTTATAGCGAAACAATCATTCAAACAAACAAATATCTAAACAAAATGCTAAACGGTCGAGATAAAACGTAAACCTTTACTTCGTTCGGTCAATTATTCTCTTCTGTTCACTTTCAGATAACCTGGATGCTACCGAGATTCCTGATCATTCTAATGTAAACAGAGTAGCATCTCTGCTAGCAGTACCGAAGCAACCTCTCATTGATGCTCTTACTAGGAAGACATTCTTCGCTCAGGGAGAAACTGTGGTATGTAATAGTCGATATTTCGCAGTAGATTTGTACATTTGCAGATAGATATGAACAACCCTTCAATAAAACAATTTAAAAAAAAGGTTCCTATCTAAAAATGTCGGCCTATAGTGCCTATACCTAAAAGAAGTGAGAAAGCCCACTGGAAACATGTTTCCCAACTGTTGCGCATTTGTAGCGAAACAAATGATTCCAATGTTGAGCAACTTTCAAGATGACACGTTTTACACACTAAAAACCAAGAAAAATGATTCACAATTAAGTCTTGATAGGAAAAGATTTGGTGGATTGTTACAAAAACATTTCTGGATTGTTGAGAAACAATGTTTCTGATGAAATAGTTGCTGGTACTAGGCTTTAAAGACTTTAAACTCTCATTCCACACTCGTCACCCGTTCCCAGATTTCAACTCTCTCTCGAGAGCAATCCGTGGATGTTAGAGATGCATTTGTCAAAGGTATCTACGGGAGACTGTTTGTGTACATCACTCACAAGATCAACTCGGCTATATACAGACCAAAGAATCAAGCCCGCTCTGCCATGGGAGTTCTCGACATATTCGGATTTGAAAACTTCAATACCAACAGGTAAGACATAATCCTAGTTAACGCCCAGGGCTGATTGAGAGGCTGGCGAAAATCGCCGACCCCGTTTGAACACGAGAAATGGCGAAGAAGAAGAAAGCTGACTACAACTATGACTTATTTCTAAAGGTGTGTGCAAACACAGTCGACCGGCCGTCGATCGACCATCGATTCACAATAAATTCACATCGATCGACAGCCGTCGAATATGTGTGGATGCCCAGGGCTGATTGAGAGGCTGGCGAAAATCGCCGACCCCGTTTGAACACGAGAAATGGCGAAGAAGAAGAAAGCTGACTACAACTACGACTTATTTCTAAAGGTGTGTCCAAACATAGTCGACCGGCCGTCGATCGACCATCGATTCACAATAAATTCACATCGATCGACAGCCGTGGACACACCTTAAAGTACAGTTTTAACACTTTTAACCCGTTGAATGCCACCCGGTCTTATTTTGTTATAGTGGCGAAAGTGGAGCGGGTAAAACAGAGAGTACCAAACTGATTCTCCAGTATTTGGCCGCCATCAGTGGTAAACACTCGTGGATAGAACAGCAGATTCTGGAGGCCAATCCTATCCTTGAAGCGTTCGGTAACGCCAAGACCATACGAAACGATAACTCGTCACGATTTGGCAAATACATTGACATTCACTTCAATTCTCAGGTAAGTTGATCTTTGCTTCCTAGGAATCTTAGTGGGAGTCAACGGATTGAGTCCCATCGACTTTTTTTAACGAGTTGAGTCTTGGAACTCAGCCCACTTTGTTTAAGGGTTCAAATGCTCATAGAATCAGACTTCATTCTTCTCTATCGGTTATCATTCCGGAATTTGATCCGGATGCCTTTGGTTTCTTTAGCTATGTGCACATCTCATTGATTGATTGGCCACACGCATGCGCACTAGCTGTCTTCTTATCGGGTTATCCTCTTCAGGAGCGACCGGTCCATGGTTCCCTGAAGAAACCAGTTGGGTTCCTAATCTGGGGACAGTGGTTCGAGGGTGTTGCAAGCTTTCTTTGTTTCTGAGCAGATTTTTTTCGCAAGAGGTTTGATACGCTAGAGTTGGTCTCGCTAACAAAAATGTCTACAGTGTACTGTGTTGCAAGTTTTCTTTGTATTTGGGAAGGTTTTTTTTTTCTCAAGAGGTTTGATAGAGGGAACTGTACAAGTGCCGAAAGTAGACTTTTTCGCTAGAGTTGGTCTCGTTAACAAAAATGTCTACGTGTACTGGGACCTTAACAACGGAGGAGGACAGAATTGGAGATGGCCAGCAGTTCTGAGAACAAACCTCATCTGTTTTGGACAAAGTTCGCCCCGGGCGGTTCCTCAACCGAGTGCTTATAAGGCAGACGTGCTACCTTCCAAGCTAACCAGGCTGCAGGCTGCAGGCTGGCTGTTGCAAGTTTTCTTTGCGAAGACGGATTTTTACGAAATAATGAACTTTTACCTGGAATTCTAGAACTATTTTCCTAGAAGTTATTCACGGTCTCAAGAGGTCGCCATTATTTATACGGTCCACTTAACTTGGAAATACGTCCAACATCTTGTACCTTAGTATGATTTACATTGAGTGATGCTGTGTCAAGATTCTACCTTAGTTCTTGAGGTCTTATTCAGTGAAGGCTTACCTACTTGGAATTCTAGACGTATTTTCTTAGAAGTTATTCACGGTCTCAAGAGGTCGCCATTATTTATACGGTCCACTTAACTTGGAAATACGTCTAACATCTTGTACCTTAGTATGATTTACATTGAGTGATGCTGTATCAAGATTCTACCTTACTTCTTGAGGTCTTGTTCAGTGAAGGCCTACCTACTAGAATTGGATTAGGAAATTAGTATACTTTGCGTCTTAAAACAACATTTGTAGGTATTGTAGCACAAGTTCAACTACCAACCTTATCTGTTTTGGACAAAGTTCGCGCCGTGCGGACCCTCCCTCCTATCTACCTATATTCCAAAGGAAACAACTGTATTTGAAGTTGAAGAAAGGTCTCTCTGCAAAAGTCTAATGAAATTCTCTTTTTTTTTTGTGTTTCAGGTTTGGAGTACGCGGCTAAGGATGTGCAATGGTTATAGTCACCAGGGTAAGTTACCACTTCAGTTATACTGTATTTCTAATAGAAGAGATATTTTCACTATTTGGTCATCCCCTTTCGGCAATAGCTAAAGCCGCTACTACAACCACTTCAGTCACAGGAGTGTGCGGGTTCAATCCCAGCTGAGGCATGGCATTTTATGGTCCTTTACTTGAGACTTTGATTACATCATAATCGGGTTCTAACCCACATAACCAACTTATTCCAGTCCCGCTAAAAAACGGATTGCACAACGCTAAAGCCGCTACTACAACCACTTCAGTCACAGGAGTGTGCGGGTTCAATCCCAGCTGAGGCATGGCATTTTATGGTCCTTTACTTGTGACTTTGGTTATATCATAATCGGGTTCTAACCCACATAACCAACTTATTCCAGTCCCGCTAAAAACCGGATTGCACAAACCCAAAATAATCCTGAGATTAGTGAAACGGATTCTACCCGGGTAAAAACGCGATTGCAGTATCCTAGGATTCACCAAATCCAATTCTATCGGGATAGAATCCGTTACAGGATCGGATAATCCGATCATATTATCCTCGCTACTATCCCGATTCTATTTGGGTTCTACCCCGATATAGAATCCTATTTTGGTTATGTGGGAAGGGTCAGGTGGCAGAGAATGCCCTTCTGGCGGGCCTCTCCAAGGATGAGAAGATGGCCCTCGAGTTGACCGACGCCTCCCAGTATAGATATCTCACTGGGGTAAGTACCTACACCTACTGAAACACCCTGACTGCCAAAGTATATTCCATTTTGATTACCCACAGAAATCCATGCATTAAAACATCTCTCTTGACATGAGAGACAGACTCTTTAATTCTTGGAATTTTTTCATAAAAAAAAAAAACAAAAACAAAAACAAAATTTCACTCAGAGGCCCTCTTTCAGATAACCATTGAAAATACATAAGTGGCCTGTGCACCAAGTGTGGACTGTGGACGTCCAAAGCGGAATCTCTTTGGTTGAATAAAAAAAAAGTCACATAATAAAATACGGCTGTTGTTTATCCGACATTTTCCCCCTAATTTAGATCTATGGAAAAGATAATTACCTACTTGGGTTTTTGTGATTGTTATTATTTGACAGGGTGGCAGTATCACATGTGAGGGTAGAGACGACGCGGCAGAGTTTGCTGATATAAGGTCCGCTATGAAAGTTCTACAATTCTCAGATGAAGATATTTGGGATGTGTTCAAGCTACTGGCTGCAGTACTACATACGGGCAATATCAAGTATAAAGCTGCAGTTATAGGTAAGTAATGGAACGAAACAGGGAGTATACCAGCCTGAATTTCCCTTCTTAAAGAAATAGCAAAGGTTGAGTGCGAAGGGCATCCACTAGTAAAATTTGTAGCCAAAACCAAATATCAGCCCAAAGCAATCACCCTAGTTAGGGCTGATTGAGAGGCTGACGAAAAACGCCGATCCCGTCTGTACACGGGAAAAGGCAAAGAAAAAGAAGAAGAATGGAAGGAATAAACGAGGGTGCCCTGTTATCTGTGTGAAAGGACATAAGGGTTTGTGATGATGATTGATGATTCTTCTATTGGGAGGAAATTTTCGGCAACAAAAAATGGAAGTCGTGTACCAAATTTCATCAAAATCGGATTAGGCAATCGCGAGTTATAGCGGAACAATCATTCAAACCAACAAACATCTAAACTAAACCAAACAATCAGGTGACCCAAATATCAGCCCAAAGCAATCACCCTAGTTAGGGCTGATTGAGAGGCTGACGAAAAACGCCGATCCCGTCTGTACATGGGAAAAGGCAAAGAAAAAGAAGAAGAATGGAAGGAATAAACGAGGGTGCCCTGTTATCTGTGTGAAAGGACATAAGGGTTTGTGATGATGATTGATGATTCTTCTATTGGGAGGAAATTTTCGGCAACAAAAAATGGAAGTCGTGTACCAAATTTCATCAAAATCGGATTAGGCAATCGCGAGTTATAGCGGAACAATCATTCAAACAAACAAACATCTAAACTAAACCAAACAATCAGGTGATGTACCTTCACCTGGTGCTGATAGTGACGAACCGTCACTATCAGTACCAGCAACCCAGTAGTCAGTTTCCTTGATAAAGACTACAAAGTAGGCGAAACTCGAGTCGGGTGAGAGTCAACAATTAAGTATCCGAAAAGCATATAACGGTAAGCAATAATCTAAACCAAATGCAAAACTTTGGAGTTAAAACGTAAACCTTCACTTCGTTCGATCAATTATTCTTGTTCCCTTCCAGATAACCTGGATGCTACCGAGATTCCCTTCGGCAACAAAAAATGGAAGTCGTGTACCAAATTTCATCAAAATCGGATTAGGCAATCGCGAGTTATAGCGGAACAATCATTCAAACAAACAAACATCTAAACTAAACCAAACAATCAGGTGATGTACCTTCACCTGGTGCTGATAGTGACGAACCGTCACTATCAGTACCAGCAACCCAGTAGTCAGTTTCCTTGATAAAGACTACAAAGTAGGCGAAACTCGAGTCGGGTGAGAGTCAACAATTAAGTATCCGAAAAGCATATAACGGTAAGCAATAATCTAAACCAAATGCAAAACTTTCGAGTTAAAACGTAAACCTTCACTTCGTTCGATCAATTATTCTTGTTCACTTCCAGATAACCTGGATGCTACCGAGATTCCTTATTTTTTTTTTTTTTTTTTTTTTTTTTTTTTTTTTAAATGGTCTGATTTATTCCGACCCAAGCTAAAGTTACCTTCGGTAAGGTGCTCGTTCAAAAGTTTTTCGTTTTTCATCCGAGATTATTTCAGAAGTCAACAAGATAAATTCAATTCTGAGAGCAAATTAATTCGACCGAGATAATAAAGCGTCAAAACTCGATTTCCTCTATCATATTTTTCTCTCAATTATACGAGACTTAATTAAAATAGAAATGGTTATGATTGATTGTAGTTATTGATTGATTATAATTATTGATTGATTTATAATGTGAATTGTTCTGAACGCTTTCAATACGATTAGGACGGACAGGTAGATTTTTTTAATTACTCTCATTGCGACCTGTCTATCTTGAGAGGAAACTGCTTGACGTCACAATATACTATTCAACAGTAGTGCTTAATGGAGAGAGTACCATAGGTGTTAGGCTATCAACAGAGTCAGCCAGCCTAGTTAGCTTGGTTGCTAGCGCTTCTGCCTTGTAAGCGCTAGGCCGCAGGTCCGATTCCCGCCCGGGGCGGATTTTATCCTGAACGGATATGTTCGTTTTCGGAACGGCTGACTTTCTCCTATCCTGTCCTTCTCTCTTCGATTTCGGGATGATAAGACCTTATACAGACCAAAGAATCAAGCCCGCTCTGCCATGGGAGTTCTCGACATATTCGGATTTGAAAACTTCAATACCAACAGGTAAGACATAAACCTAGTTAACTTTAGTTTAGGGACCAAATCATGAAACAGGCTCCAAGCTAACAATGGCATAAAGCAGCGTTGACACTCAGCAGTCCAAGTTTCATATGATTCTTTCAAGCCATCTCGATTAACAGCGCCTGGGGCCTATATGAAAGATTTTAGCGGGCAAAAGATTATTGTGTGGAGGTTTATACTTTCCCTTCCTTAATTTTGTCCATCCGTCGCAGAAGCATCTGCTTTTACGGATGGGTATAGCATTTTTTGAATTTTTTTATTTTATTTTATTTTATATTGTGGAATGTGTATCGAATAAAAAATGAATCTAAACTTCTTAAATAAATAAATTTACATATTTGTACGATTTCATTTCGATTTCACAGTTTTGAACAGTTCTGCATCAACTACGCCAATGAAAACCTTCAGCAATTCTTCGTGCAGCATATCTTCAAACTAGAACAAGAGGAATATAACGTAGAGGCTATCAACTGGCAACACATTGAGTTTGTAGACAATCAGGTCAGTACAAACCTTTTTTAAAGAGTTCGATAGAGAGAACTGTAAGTGCTAAGGTTTTATCGTCCCGAAGGTTTTATCGTCCCGGTAACAATACAAATCGATGTGTAGATATTTTACAAAATAAGTTCTTACCGATCCAATAATCCACTCAAAAATTCTAAAATTGTCTCTACCTTTCCCTCATCCAGGATGCGTTGGATCTGATAGCAATCAAACAGCTCAACATAATGGCTCTGATAGACGAGGAATCCAAGTTTCCCAAGGGAACAGACCATACCCTCCTCGCTAAACTACACAAGACACATGGCCTGCATCGTAACTATTTGAAACCTAAGAGCGACATCAATACTTCCTTCGGGCTGAATCATTTTGCCGGTGTTGTGTTCTACGATACACGAGGTAAGTTAACCCGGCTGTTTTGTCATGCAGAAGGTCCCGGGTTCGAATCCCACCATCAACAAAAAAATTGCACACGTTTTTCGATTGCAAGTTATTTCAACGGGTTACTTTCTGGTGTTCTCGTGTTGACCCAGCACCTAAATGGAAAGTGTTGTGTCTCTTCTCGTTCATCTGATGAGGGACATACCACGGGATGTTGTGTTCTCGATACACGAGGTAAGTTAACCCGGCTGTTTTGTCATGCAGAAGGTCCCGGGTTCGAATCCCACCATCAACAAAAAAAAAATGTACACGTTTTTCGATTGCAAGTTATTTCAACGGGTTACTTTCTGGTGTTCTCGTGTTGACCCAGCACCTAAATGGAAAGTATTGTGTCTCTTCTCGTTCATCTGATGAGGGACATACCACGGGATGGGCATGCTACGACACAGACCATAGGAGTCTAATGTAGCAGTTGTTTCATTGCTACGAAATAATAAACGGCGGTGAAACACTCGTCTTTTTTTTTTAAAAAAAAGAAGCCTACTGTGATACATTTTAATCAATACTAGATAATTATTTTTCCTTCGTGTAGTGGTTGGCACACCACGGGATGGGCATGCTACGACACAGACCATAGGAGTCTAATGTAGCAGTTGTTTCATTGCTACGAAATAATAAACGGCGGTGAAATACTCGTCTTTTTTTAAAAAAAAGAAGCCTACTGTGATACATTTTAATCAATACTAGATAATTATTTTTCCCTCGTGTAGTGGTTGGTAAGTATGGTGGACTTCGGATCTGGAATTTGGTGGTTCGGTCCAATTCAAATCATAAAATTTAGCGTATTATATCAATCGGGGAGCGACTTTTGTGACAGGCATTTGTGATTAGCACAGTTAAAAGTCCTGTTCTTTCCCTCAGGTTTCCTCGAGAAGAACCGGGACACATTCAGTGCAGACCTGTTGCAGTTAGTTCAGATCTGGAATTTGGTGGTTCGGTCCAATTCAAATCATAAAATTTAGCGTATTATATCAATCGGGGAGCGACTTTTGTGACAGGCATTTATGATTAGCACAATTAAAATTCCCGTTCTTTCCCTTAGGTTTCCTCGAGAAGAACCGGGACACATTCAGTGCAGACCTGTTGCAGTTAGTTCACATATCATCCAATCAGTTCCTTAAGGATCTCTTCCTAGATGAAATAGGAATGGGATCTGAGACCAGGAAACGAACCCCCACTCTCTCGACTCAGTTCAAGAAATCTCTGCTTCTTACTTTCTATTACTAAAATTTCAATTATTATTTATTTGTTCTTTTATTATCATTCTTATTGATTATCGATAAATGATCTTGTCCCTCCCCACAGGACAGAGTGTCGTCTGGCAACATCTCGTATCTGTCAGGCAGTACTGGGCCATAGTGATTATCAGCTGGGCCACACCAAGGTGTTCCTGAAGGACGCACATGATCTGTTCTTGGAACAAGAGAGGGATCGGGTGCTCACGAGGAATATTCTGGTTCTCCAGAAGAACATACGAGGCTGGGTGTACAGGAGAAGGTAAGTTATACAAACCATTATAACCTAGTACCCATCGTCTGGCTAGGGGACGTTAAACAGAGAGGAAAATAGCTGGTTAGGGTTGGCACCCAATATTTCCTCTCTTTATTCTGTCAACACCATTGGGCTGCAGCTGCAGCCACTACTGCAACAACAACCCATCAGCAACATTTTCATCTCAGAAACATTGTTTCTCAACTATCCAGAATGTTTTGCAACAATATAAATAATAGAATATACATTGATGTTTGTTCTCACTTTCTGTCCTATTTGCAGATACAAGCGGTTGCGTGCAGCTACCATGACCGCCACACCAAGGTGTTCCTGAAGGACGCACATGATCTGTTCTTGGAACAAGAGAGGGATCGGGTGCTCACGAGGAATATTCTGGTTCTGCAGAAGAATATACGAGGCTGGGTCTACAGGAGAAGGTGAGTCATAGGTATTCCTGAAGGACGTACATGATCTGTTCTTGGAACAAGTGGAAGATCGGGTGATATATGTAGGTATTCCTGAAGGACGCACATGATCTGTTCTTGGAACAAGAGAGGGATCGGGTGCTCACGAGAAATATTGTGGTTCTCCAGAAGAATAGTAGCAGATGTTAAGACTTAAAACTCACTTTCTATTTGCAGATACAAGCGGTTGCGCGCAGCTACCATGACGATTCAGAAGTACTGGAAAGGCTGGGCGCAACGGCGTCGATATCAACGCATGCGCGTCGGGTACATGCGTTTGCAAGCGCTCATACGGTCGCGCCTGTTATCGCATCGGTTCCGACATTTGCGCGGACACATTGTTGGTTTGCAGGCGAGAGCGCGTGGGTATTTGACGCGCCGTATGTATGCGCAAAAGATGTGGGCTATTGTTAAGATACAGGCGCATGTACGTCGCATGATAGCGCAACGGCACTACCAGAAACTACAGGTAAGTTGAGTTGTAGGTTCTGACATTTGCGCGGACATATAGTAGGTCTACAGGCAAAAGCGCGTGGGTATTTGACGCGCCGTTTGTATGCGCAAAAGATGTGGGCTATTCTCAAGATACAGGCGCATGTACGTCGCATAATAGCGCAACGGCACTATCAAAAACTACAGGTATGTTGTGTACTATAGTATTTGTGCACTATAGGTATGTAGGTACTTGTATTTCAGAAAAGATAACATCTGGTTAGGATGTTGTTGTTTTCAAATGTCGGGAACTTGGCCATTAGGCCATTCTCCCACGTGCGTCCCAATACCCCCAATGTAAAAATTCCTCTTTAGGATAAAATTAACCTCGGGCAGGAATTGAACCCGCGACCTAGCGCTTACAAGGTGGACACGCTACCCTTCAAGCTAGCTAGGCTGACAATCTCCTACTTATAATAAATGATAAATTTAAGGTATTCTAATTCTATATCCATTCGATGTTCATTGTCCCCAGTTCGAGTATCAAAGTCAGATCGAAGCGCTCAAGTTAAAGCGCAAGGAGGAGCGCGAGCTGAAGGAAGCGGGTAACAAGCGCGCTAAAGAGATAGCCGAGCAGCACTACAGGTATGGACTTATAGGTCTCCCTATCCACCTCTGTGGCTGAGTGGTCAAGAGCACTGACTCTCAACAACCTGGAGGTGCTGGGTTTGAATCCCGGCTGGGGCGGAAATTATCTGACTGAAATTTTCCATTCCTGGATAGGCATGGATGTGAAATAATGTGCCTTGGAGTAATGCGAAAGCTGTTCCTATTTTCAATCTTCAAAAATAAATAAAATAGAAATAAATAAATAAATGAAAATATTATTACCTATCCTGTTTTATTTATTTGTTACTATTGTTAACTTTTTTTAAGTTAAGCAAGTTCTTTTTTAATGGAATCTAATAAAATGACTGCTAGGGTAAAGGTACTTTCTAGTCCTATTCGGGCAGGATAAACAAGGTATATTCTATTCCACAGGGATCGCCTACAGGAGATTGAGAGGAAGGAGATGGAGCAGGAGAATGAGGAGAGGAGACGTATGCAGATCAAGAAGAACATCATTAAGGATGCTGCACTGAAGCAGGATGAACCTGTTGATGATAGCAAGCTAGTGGAAGCTATGTTTGATTTCCTACCTGACTCTAATGGGGATCACACGAGAGAAACGTCTGTATTTAACGTAAGTACATCAGTGTTGCTTTTTTTCCAAGTCAGCTCTCATGATGGTGTAGTGGTTACTGCGCTCACCATGCACGCGGGAGACCCGGGTTCAACACCCGGCGGGGTCAAAAAATTTGTATCATGCAAATTATTTATTCCGTGACTGGCTGTTGCGGGGCCCACTCAGCCTCGTGAGGAAAATGAGTAGCTTTGTAATATAAATGCGCATAGCGACCGGTGCCAGCATGGTAGGTAAACATTGGGAGCTGAGATTATTGAGAGATTTGGAACATACTACAATACTGCAGTGAACACCAAAGTTGTGATATAATAACACAAAGAAACTTCATTTATTTATTTTAATTTTTTTGGGGGGTGGGGTAAATACTTGAGTATTATTATTATTAAGAACTCTTTATTGGTTATAATTACATGTACACAAAATACACAGTATTACAAGGAAAGGGCGAAGTTATTACCTAAGGCAATCTCTACCATTCAAGCCTGAGATACTCCTGTAAATTCCCACAAGCCGGAGTGAACTCGGGTAAAAAATAGGTCAACGGGAGTGAATTCGTTACCTCCCACTCCTGTATAACACATGTACCTCTTCGGTTCCAGGATCTACCTGAAATGAAGGATGATAATCAGGACATGTTGACTTCGATGCAAATAGGACCTGAGGACGAAGAGGACCTTTCCGAATTCAAATTCCAGAAGTTTGCCGCTACCTATTTTCAAGGTAAAGTACATTTTCATGCTTACTTCTTACTTTCCTCGGTGGTGTAGTGGTCCTACCTGGTGGTGTAGTGGTCAAGGCGCTCGCCTGGTAAACAGGAGGGCGTGGGTTCAATCCCAGCCGAGGTATGGAATTTTAGTAGTGGTCAAGGCGCTCGCCTGGTAAACAGGAGGGCGTGGGTTCAATCCCAGCCGAGGTATGAAATTTTATCCTCAAAATAATTTGAGAACTTGACCACAATAGTAGTAGTAGCCTATTGCTGGAGTAAAAGGACTTTTCAGTCGTATGCGAGCAGTATAAATAAGCACTATTATTATTATAAGCACAAGCACTATTTCCGTGTCACCAACTTTAGTTAGGGGGTGATATTGCGGTGGGAGAAGGATTGAGCGACAGTGTCACTTTGTGCTACTCATTTTCATGTTACTCGTCAAGAACGTCAGTAGTTCGAAGCGCCGCGCCTGCGAAACAGGAGGGTGTGGGTTCGATTCCAGCCAAGGCATGGAATTTTATCATCATTTATTTAAGAAATCGACCATATAATAATGGAGTCCCAAGGATTAGGTGATAGAGAACACCTTCGGCGTTAACCTTGAGTGGAATGGAACACATCACATGCCTTCAGGCACATTCCATTTGCCGAGGGCCTCTGTTTTCCTTGCCCTTGGGATCAATTTAATTTGAAGAAACCATTTACTGATGAGTTAAGCTTATACGAATCTGCCTTCCACTCAAGGAAAAATCTATCTTCCACTCACTTCATTAGGAAAATGGCCCAATGGGAGGGCGTGGGTTCAATCCCAGCCGAGGTATGGAATTTTATCCTCAAAATAATTTGAGAATTTGACCACAATAGTAGTAGTAGCCTATTGCTGGAGTAAAGGGACTTTTCAGTCCTATGCGAGCAGTATAAATAAGCACTATTAAGCACAATTATTCCTCCACTCAAAAGTCCATTATTATCCAATCCTCAGGCAATGTGACTCACCAATACTCCAGAACACCACTCAAACATCCACTCCTACCACTACATACTCAGGGAGATCAACTAGCTGCCCAGGCTCTCTGGGCTACCGTGCTCCGATTCTGTGGAGACCTGAGTGAACCTCGCTATCATACTATGGAGCGGGATACAACTTGTTACCCATAACATTCATGGATGGGAACACCAAAACTCTACTGGCAGATTCAGCAACTACAGCGAGGGAACTGTGTAATCAGCTGTCGGATAAGATAGGACTCAAGGATCAATTTGGATTCTCCCTGTACATAGCTTTGTTTGATAAGGTAAGCTTTCTCTCGGATCTTGTAAAACTCTACTGGCAGATTCAGCAACTACAGCGAGGGAACTGTGTAATCAGCTGTCTGATAAGATAGGACTCAAGGATCAGTTTGGATTTTCCCTGTACATAGCTTTGTTTGATAAGGTAAGCTTTCTCTTGGATCTTGTACTATGCATGCAAATTGAACTTGTAATGTGTAATCAGCTGTCTGATAAGATAGGACTCAAGGATCAGTTTGGATTCTCCCTGTACATAGGTTTGTTTGATAAGGTAAGCTTTCTCTTGGTTCTTGTACTATGCATGCAAATTGAACTTGTAATGTGACCAAGATTTGCACAGGTTCAATTCTCCTAAGCCAGTAGTCCTTTTTTTTGAAAAGGTTTGACAGAGGGAACTGTAACTGCTATGGCCTTATCGTCCCGAAATCGAAGAGAGGAGGAAGACAGATTTTTTTTTAAGAGGTTTGACAGAGGGAACTTTAACTGCTATGGTCTTATCGTCCCGAAATCGAGGAGAGAAGGAAGACAGGATAGGAGAAAGCCAGCCGTTCCGAGAACGAACATTATCCCATCAGGATAAAATCCGCCCCGGGCGGGAATCGAACCCGCGGCCTAGCGCTTACAAGGCAGACGCACTACCAACTAAGCTAACTAGGCTGGCTCAGTAGTCCTTATGCGCTTATTTAGCTAAGATTTTGAAGTAAAAGAGCAGAAAAGTCCCAAGATAAATCGATTTAAAAAATACCGGTAAATCTTGTATCTCTACGTCAGATCATACGCTCCCGTACTCGATGACGTCACATCAACTTTCCCAAGCAAGCTCCCTTGCAGGACACAGGAATGCAATGCGTTTGTGCTCACGCGTTTCAAGCGTTTGTGCGCATTTCTCGTGTCTTGACGTCACAACTGTTTGAACTTTTTCATTAGAACTAAAAAGAAGAAGAAGAAGAAGAAAAAAAAACATTTCGGAGTTCTTACGTCGGATTTGTATTTTTCACAATTCTTTTAAGACCTTAAAAAAAGGTTTATTACTACAATCGACCTTTTTTTTATTCATGATTTTTACCCAATTGCATATCCTCCAATGGACTAAAACCCCGGACTCCTCTATCCCCAGGTATCTTCCCTGGGCAGTGGAGGGGATCACGTCATGGACGCCATCTCTCAATGTGAACAGTACGCTGGCGGTTTTCAGCTATATCGACTAAACGGTTAGAGATATTGTAAATGTTACAACAGAACACCCTAATAAGCACCATTCAATAGGATAAAGAAAGTCGTGTGATGTTCACACCAGATTTTTAATAATTTAACAAGGTCATCAACCACCTTGTGTTTTTATTTGTTTTGTTTGACATGCCTTCAGGAACACTGCATTTGTCAAGGGTCTAGAGTCTAGAGTACTCAAGAGGGTTTCCTTGCCCTTGGGATCAATTTAATTTGATGAAAGATGAAACCATTAACATTTACTGATGAAATTTTGTAATAATATGTATAGGTAATTAGGTACATATATATTCAAATTTTGGTATTCTAGAAATCTAGACTAGGGCCTTTTTGCGACTTGTTCGCGGTATTCGCGACTTGTTCGCGGTATTCGCGACTTGTTCGCGGTATTCGCGACTTGTTCGCGGTATTCGCGACTTGATCGCGGTATTCGCAACTTGTTCGCGGTATTCGCGACTTGTTCGCGGTATTCGCGATTTGTTCGCGGTACTCGCAACTCGTTCGCGGTATTCATGGTTTTTTCGCGGTACTCGCGACTTGTTCGTGATATTCGCAGTTCGTTCGTGGTGTCTTATTGTAAATGTTACAACAGATACAACACCATTCAATAGGATAAGGAAAGTCGTGTGATGTTCACACCAGATTTTTAATAATTGAACAAGGTGTTAACCACCTTGTGTTTTTATTTGTTTTATTTCACATGCCTTCAGGAACACTGCATTTGTCAAGGGTCTAGAATACTCAAGAGGTTTTCCTTGCTCTTGGGATCAATTTAATTTGATGAAAGATGAAACCATTAACATTTACTGATGAAATTTTGTAATAATAAAATAATATGTATAGGTAATTAGGTACATATATTCAAATTTTGGTATTCTAGACTAGGGCCTTTTTAAGTCAATCCATATCATTAACCACTTGCTTCATCCCATATTTCAGCTATTCGATCGCGGACTCTGCTGTCGTCAGCTCCGATATTCCGGTATGATGGAAACAATACGAATCCGACGAGCAGGTTATCCGATCCGACATACGTTCATCGAATTCGTAGAACGATACCGATTCCTTATACCCGGAGTGAATCCTCCCCACAGGTACGCATCTTAGTCAATAACTACCAAGTGACTCACTCAGTCCAAATAGTTACTCATAGACCTAACCTACTCCTTGACTCTAACCCTCCCCATAGGTAGAGAGAGGTACGAAACAATACGAATCCGACGAGCAGGTTATCCGATCCGACATACGTTCATCGAATTCGTAGAACGATACCGATTCCTTATACCCGGAGTCAATCCTCCCCACAGGTACTCATCTTAGTCAATAACTACCAAGTGACTCACTCAGTCCAAATAGTTACTCATATACCTAACCTACTCCTTGACTCTAACCCTGCCCATAGGTAGAGAGAGGTACAAGGTATAACGTATAACTCATTTAGTGAATAACTTCCAAATGACCCACTCATTCAAAGAGTCAATCATTTATCGTATAAGTCACTATTCAAAGAGTCAATCATTTATCGTATAAGTCACTATTCAAAGAGTCAATCATTTATCGTATAAGTCACTCTTCTTCTTACTTTCTATTACTAAAATTTCAATTATTATTTATTTGTTCTTTTATTATCATTCTTATTGATTATCGATAAATGATCTTGTCTCTCCCCACAGGACAGAGTGTCGTCTGGCAACATCTCGTATCTGTCAGGCAGTACTATTGGGACCCGGTAGGTAGACATAAGGAACCATGTAGACATTGGGACCCGGTAGGTAGACCTATGGAACCATGTAGACATTGGGACCCGGTAGGTAGACATAGGGAACCATGTAGACATTGGGACCCGGTAGGTAGACATAAAGAACCATGTAGACATTGGGACCCGGTAGGTAGACCTAGGGAACGATGTAGACATTGGGACCCGGTAGGTAGACATAGGGAACGATTTAGACATTGGGACCCGGTAGGTAAACATTGGGATTGAACGATGGTTTTTTCCTCCCAATATGTTTGATCGAAGGAACTGAAACTTCTAAGGATTTACTATAATATCTTATCCTTCTGAAAACGAAAATAGAAGGAGGACGGGATAGGAAAAAGTCAGCCGTTCCGAGAACGAACCTTATCCGTTCAGGACACTAATCAAAAATGTGATTCTGTACGGGCAGTTAGACACTTTTTTTTATATGTATGCCAGTCTTGTATGATTAATTGATTACTGATTACTATTTCCCACTCCCCCCATTCCAGGAAACATTCATGAAGGCCAAGCCTCGTTCTATCCGACACAAGCTGGTCTCTCTCACTCTGAAACGCAAGAACAAGCTGGGCGAGGATGTAAGACGTCGCCTGCAGGATGAAGAATACACGGCAGATTCCTATCAGTCCTGGCTAGAAACCAGACCTACGTCCAATCTAGAGAAGCTACACTTTATCATAGGCCATGGAATATTGCGGGCTGAACTAAGGTAAGAATACACGGCAGATTCCCTGGAATATTACGGGCTGAACTAAGGTAAGAATACACGGCAGATTCCTATCAGTCGTGGCTGGAAACCAGACCTACGTCCAATCTAGAGCAGCTGCACTTTATCATAGGCCATGGAATATTGCGGGCTGAACTGAGGTAAATAGTACTAACGGCCAAAAGAACTGAGGTACTGAGGTAAGAATACACGGTAGATTCCTATCAGTCGTGGCTGGAAACCATACCTACGTTCAATCTAGAGAAGCTGCACTTTATCATAGGCCATGGAATATTACGGGCTGAACTGAGGTAAATAGAATAGAATACACGGTAGATTCCTATCAGTCGTGGCTGGAAACCAGACCTACGTCCAATCTAGAGAAGCTACACTTTATCATAGGCCATGGAATTTTACGGGCTGAACTGAGGTAAGAATACACGGTAGATTCCTATCAGTCGTGGCTGGAAACCATACCTACGTCCAATCTAGAGAAGCTACATTTTATCATTAGGCTTGTACGCCGGAGGTTCCGGGTTCGAAGATTTTTCGGTTCTGCTTGGAGCTCGGGCGTTCACACTTGAGTATCTACTTTAATCGAGTAGCGATCAGTGACTTCATTACCAGTGTGAATTGATGATACGAGTAGATGAAAATTAATACTAAAGGAGGCACTTAGTAATGCTTTAATTGTGAAAAACCCACAAAAGTTGTGTAAAAGCTCTCTGGTTCCCACAAAGAGACAAGATTTGATTTTCTCATTGAAATTCCATTTGTTTCAGAGTTACTACGTGAAGGAGATGATAGAAACATTGAAAGTAAAAGAAGATGTCGTCAGTTATGCCAAGTTCAAATGGCCTCTCCTCTTCTCTAGGTTCTACGAAGCTTATAGGAATTCAGGTGAGTTTGATTTATTTCAAATTTTCGCCTTGCACGCGGTAAACCCGGGTTCGATTCCCGGCGGGGCCAAAAAATTGTATCATGCAAACCATTGATTCCGTAATGCAAATAGGACCTGAGGACGAAGAGGACCTTTCCGAATTCAAATTCCAGAAGTTTGCCGCTACCTATTTTCAAGGTAAAGTACATTTCCATGCTTACTTCTTACTTTCCGTGTCCACAAATGTCACCAACTTTAGTTAGGGGGTGATATTTCGGTGGGAGAAGGATTGAGCGACAGTGTCACTTTGTGCTACTCATTTTCATGTTACTCGTCAAGAACGTCAGGAGTTCGAAGCGCCGCGCCTGCGAAACAGGAGGGTGCGGGTTCGATTCCAGCCGAAGCATGGAATTTATCCTCATTTATTTGAGAAATTTGACACGTAATGATGTAGCCCCAAGGCCCAAGGGTTAGGCGGTAGAGAACGCCTCCAGCGTTAACCTCACCTAGTCGTATTCTATGTGCGTATAACCTGCCTCGGTGGTGTAGTTGTCATTGCGCTCGCCTGGTAAACAGGAGGGCGTGAGTTCAATCCCAGCCGAGTTATGCAATTTTATCCTCAGTATATTTTGAGATTTTGACCACAGTAGTAGTAGTAGTAGTAGTAGTAGTAGTAGTAGCCTACGGCTGGAATAAAGGGACTTTTCAGTCCTATGCGAGCAGTATAAATAGGCACTATTAAGCACAATTATTCCTCTACTCAAAAGTCCATTATTACCCAATCCTCAGGCAATGTGACTCACCAATACTCCAGAACCCCACTCAAACATCCACTCCTACCTCTACATACTCAGGGAGATCAACTGGCTGCCCAGGCACTATGGGCTACCGTGCTCCGATTCTGTGGAGACCTGAGTGAACCTCGTTATCATACTATGGAGCGGGATACGACCTCTGTTATGTCCAAGGTGACAGCCACCCTGGGCAGAAACTTTATACGGAGCAAGGAGTTCCAGGAGGCACAGATGATGGGGATGGACCCGGTAGGTAGACATAGGGAACCAAGAATACACGGCAGATTCCCATCAGTCCTGGCTGGAAACCAGACCTACGTCCAATCTAGAGAAGCTACACTTTATCATAGGCCATGGAATATTACGGGCTGAACTGAGGTAAGAATACACGGCAGATTCCTATCAGTCGTGGCTAGAAACCAGACCTACGTCCAATCTAGAGAAGCTACACTTTATCATAGGCCATGGAATATTGCGGGCTGAACTAAGGTAAGAATACACGGCAGATTCCCATCAGTCCTGGCTGGAAACCAGACCTACGTCCAATCTAGAGAAGCTACACTTTATCATAGGCCATGGAATATTGCGGGCTGAACTAAGGTAAGAATACACGGCAGATTCCCATCAGTCCTGGCTGGAAACCAGACCTACGTCCAATCTAGAGAAGCTACACTTTATCATAGGCCATGGAATATTACGGGCTGAACTGAGGTAAGAATACACGGCAGATTCCTATCAGTCCTGGCTGGAAACCAGACCTACGTCCAATCTAGAGAAGCTACACTTTATCATAGGCCATGGAATATTACGGGCTGAACTGAGGTAAGAATACACGGCAGATTCCTATCAGTCGTGGCTGGAAACCAGACCTACGTCCAATCTAGAGAAGCTACACTTTATCATAGGCCATGGAATATTACGGGCTGAACTGAGGTAAGAATACACGGCAGATTCCTATCAGTCGTGGCTGGAAACCAGACCTACGTCCAATCTAGAGAAGCTACACTTTATCATAGGCCATGGAATATTACGGGCTGAACTGAGGTAAGAATACACGGCAGATTCCTATCAGTCCTGGCTGGAAACCAGACCTACGTCCAATCTAGAGAAGCTACACTTTATCATAGGCCATGGAATATTACGGGCTGAACTGAGGTAAGAATACACGGCAGATTCCTATCAGTCGTGGCTAGAAACCAGACCTACGTCCAATCTAGAGAAGCTGCACTTTATCATAGGCCATGGAATATTACGGGCTGAACTAAGGTAAATAGTACTAACGACCAAGGATCAGTCGTGGCTAGAAACCGGACCTACGTCCAATCTAGAGAAGCTACACTTTATCATAGGCCATGGAATATTACGGGCTGAACTGAGGTAAGAATACACGGCAGATTCCTATCAGTCGTGGCTGGAAACCAGACCTACGTCCAATCTAGAGAAGCTACACTTTATCATAGGCCATGGAATATTACGGGCTGAACTGAGGTAAATAGTACTAACGGGCAAGGTTTTTAGTAAAGGAAGCTTTTTTTCAAAGAGGTTTGATAGAGGGAACTGTAACTGCTAATAACTGTACTTTTTTAAGCGAATGCAAATATCAAGTTTTTTTTTAAAGAGGTTTGACAGAGGGAACTGTGACTGCTAGATCTTATCGTCCCGAAATCGAAGAGAGAAGGAAGACAGGATAGGAGAAAGCCAGTCGTTCCGAGAACGAACATTATCCCTTCAGGATAAAATCCGCTCCTGGCGGGAATCGAACCGCGGCCTAGCGTTTACAAGGTGCTACCAACCAAGCTACATAGGCTGGATCAACCTGAGCGAAACCATGCTATCGCCGCGCGGCTGGTACAGAATACCAGAAAACAATCTCTTTTTACATGGTTTTACTTCACTTGAAATCTCTGTTTGTTTGTAATTAATAACTTTCTGAGTAATAATCAAATTTAATTTCAACATATTCAACTCAAAAAGCGGATTAAAAATTGTAAATTGTAAATATATGTTGATTTTATTGTGATAATAATATACATAAAGATAGGTCTTAAAACTAGTTGACAATTACATTTTTACTTTTTTCTATTTGGTATCTATCTATGGACGTTCGGTACGGACGTCGGACGGACGGACGGACGAAAACAGGAGGTAAACCAAGTTTGCCGTTATTTCAACAATTACAGAGACGAAATCTACTGTCAGATCTGCAAGCAGCTTACCAACAATCCCTCCAAATCTTCTCACGCACGAGGCTGGATTCTGCTATCCCTCTGTGTCGGATGTTTCGCCCCTAGCGAGAAGTTTGTGAACTATCTGCGAGCTTTCATCAGGGAGGGACCCCCTGGCTATGCTCCGTACTGTGAGGATAGGCTGAAGCGAACTTTCAACAATGGTACTCGGAACCAACCGCCTAGCTGGTTGGAACTGCAGGTGAGTGTATTGTATTGGAAGTTTAAGGCCAGCCACACAGTATCAGGTAGACCTGATCAGGTATTCCTGTCGTCAGGTCTACCTGATAGTGTGTGTCCTCATCAGGTATCAGGTAGACCTGACATTCGGACCTTTTCAGCCGTACCTGTCAGGTCTACCTGATAGTGAGTGGCTGGCCTAAGGCTAGCCCATTTAGTCATATACGACATGTGTTAATATCTATATCTCAATACCATAGAAATTGTGTCCTATTTTTATGTCCAAGGTAAATATTTAGACAATAGGGGTATAATTTTTTGTCTGAATCTAGGGAATCCATCGAATCTAGATTCACTTTGGCAAATTTGTTTTGAATATCCGTCCAGTGAATGGGATTATCAAATCCCCATCGAATCCAGATACTTGAAAAAAATTTTTTTTTTTTTTTTTTTTTTTTTTTAAGAGGTTTGACAGAGGGAGCTGTAACTGCTATGGTCTTATCGTCCCGAAATCGAAGAGGGTTGTGTAGGATAAAAAAAAAAAAAAAAAAAAAAAAAAAAAAAAAAAACTCAATATTTTTGATTAAATATTAAGTTTTTTTTATGACACTTTTCTGATGACACTTGAAGTACATAAATATTATCGTTTCCGAGTGCGGTTATCGCTTAGAAGAAGAAAAACAAACAAACGCTTAGAAGAAGAAAAACAAACAAACGCTTAGAAGAAGAAAAACAAACACATTTCTGGTGTAAATATTGCTAGTGGGTACTAGGCTTGACGATCATTAACCCACTCCGTGTTTCCAGGCCACGAAATCCAAGAAGCCGATCATGTTACCCATAACATTCATGGATGGGAACACCAAAACTCTACTGGCAGATTCAGCAACTACAGCGAGGGAACTGTGTAATCAGCTGTCTGATAAGATAGGACTCAAGGATCAGTTTGGATTCTCCCTGTACATAGCTTTGTTTGATAAGGTAAGCTTTCTCTTGGATCTTGTACTATGCGTGCAAATTGAACTTGTAATGTGACCAAGATTTGCACAGGTTCAATTCTCCTAAGGTAGTAAGTAGTCCTTATGCGCTAGCTAAGATTTTAAAGTAAAAGAGCAGAAAAGTCCCAAGATAAATCGATTTGAAAAATACCGGTAAATCTTGTATCTCTACGTCAGATCATACGCTCCCGTACTCGATGACGTCACATCAACTTTCCCAAGCAAGCTCCCTTGCAGGACACAGGAATGCAATGCGTTTGTGCTCATGCGTTTCAAGCGTTTGTGCGCATTTCTCGTGTCTTGACGTCACAACTGTTTGAACTTTTTCATTTGAACTAAAAAAAAAACACACATTTCGGAGTTTTTACGTCAGATTTAGATTTTTCACAATTCTTTTAATACCTTAAAAAAAGGTTTATTACTACAATCGACCTTTTTTTTTATTCATGATTTTTACCCAATTGCATATCCTCCAATGGACTAAAACCCCGGACTCCTGTATCCCCAGGTATCTTCCCTGGGCAGTGGAGGGGATCATGTCATGGACGCCATCTCCCAATGTGAACAGTACGCCAAGGAGCAAGGTGCACAGGAACGGAACGCCCCCTGGCGCCTGTTCTTCAGGAAGGAGATCTTTGCGCCTTGGCATGAACCTACCGAGGATCACGTGGCTACCAATCTGATCTACCAGCAGGTCGTGCGAGGGGTCAAGTTCGGGGAGTATCGCTGTGATAAGGTAAGTGCCGAAACACAGGGATGTTTTTTAGTATTTAACTATTCCCATTGTGAGATAACTTTTGAATTTTGTATTTAAATGGTAAAAAAAAAAAATGTTTTTTAAGCGGCTTCAGCTGTAGCCAAATGTTGATGGCACAATAAAGAAAGGATATCTTCTTTCTTTTTTTTTCTTCCATACACCCGGGTGATGGTTTCTAGCCATGTTTAATAGGCTCGTCCTGAACCGCAGTCAACCATCGTAAGGACCTGTGTTTGTTCTTTAAAGCAGAGAGAACCCTTTGAAAACTGCCAGCCAGCTAGGCTGGTTGGGGTTAGCTGTTCTCTTCCCCCGTTCATATTCCCACAGCTAGACACTAGTCTACTCTCTGTTTAACGACTTTAACGTCCCCTAGCCAGACCAATGTTTATAGTAATTTTATGCATTGATATACTCATAACTCCTATACAACAATAAATGGTCGGACCATTTACTATCAAATACAAAAATGTGCCCTAACTAAAGACAAAAAAAAAGGCTATAAAACGATAAAACTTAATCCTATTAGAGCAACATCCGTGACCGAGTGGGTATGACACTAGCCTAGCACGCTGGAGATCCCGGGTTCGATTCCCGGCGGGGTCGAAGTTTTTTCGGCTCTGTGCTTGGAGTTCGGGGTCCACTCAGCCTCGTGAGGACAATTGAGTAGCCACTTTAATCGATTAGCGACCGGGCGGCCAGTGTAATATGGAAATGAAATATGGAAATTGATTGCAAAGGAGGCAGTTATTAATGCTGTGCTGTGATATCCACAAAAGCTGTGCTTTGACACAAATAATTTGAGATTTGATTTGATTGATCTAATCCGACTAACCTAACCTATGTATGTGTTGTGACTTTACAGGAAGAGGACTTGGCAATGATAGCAGCTCAACAATACTACATCGAATATGACAATGATATGAACTCAGAACGTCTCCTTAACCTTCTACCCAACTACATACCTGACTATTGTCTTACCAATGCCGACAAGTCGTTAGATAGGTGGGCCACCCTCTATGAACGTTCAGGAGTTTGGGCTGATGGTTTCAAATGTGAGTGCTTCTGTATTGATTTAAACCTAATGTTTTAGCCAGCCTAGTTAGCTTTTGGTTTTTAGGGTAGATTTTTTCGGATTTTATCCTAAATACTTAGATAGGTTCCTAGTCCCTTCTTCTCGGTTTCTTGGAACGACTGGCTTTCTCCTAACCTGTCTTCCTTCGCTTTTCGGGACGATAAGACCTTAGCAGTTACAGTTATTTCCATCAAACTTTTTTTTTTGTATTCTTTAACTAATGTTTGTTTGTTAGTTTTTTTTTTTCAGTTTTTATTCAATTCTATTCTACAATAGGTTTACAGGCTACCAAATTTGTAGCCAGAACCAAATGTCAGCCGAAAAGGGCCGACCCCGTCTGAACACACTAAAAGGCGGAGAAAAAGAAGAAAATTCTACAATAGGTAGTCTATATTCTACTATAAATGGTCTGTCTTATACTTACTCCCTACTCTCCCCAGGCACTATTCAGTGTAGACGGCGCGGCTAATGGTCGCCGCTTACACACGCAGACCCCCAACGGCACCGAGACCAAAGAGAAGCCCCATAGCCTCGCCGAGTACAGTCTCGATCATTTCCGAGCTCCCCCGAAAAATTAATACTAAAGGAGGCACTTAGTAATGCTTTAATTGTGAAAAACCCACAAAAGTTGTGTAAAAGCTCTCTGCTTTCCACAAAGATTCATGATTTGATTTTCTCAATGGAATTCTATTTGTTTCAGAGTTACTACGTGAAAGAGATGATAGAAACATTGAAAGTAAAGGAAGATGTCGTGAATGATAATTCTGATTGGTTTTGCAGGAGGAGCTGGCAGAAGAGGCATGTTTTGCATTCACAGCCATATTGAAGTACATGGGAGATTTGCCTGCCAAGAGAAGATTGGGCAATGAATATACAGACCAGATATTTGATGCCCCACTTAAACATGTAAGTTACCTATGTCCCTTCTGTAAAGCTCTAAAAATAATTATAATAATAAAATCAACCTATGGGTATCAAACTAAGCTTGAACGCCGGAGGTTCGATTCTTGGCAGGGTCGAAGTTGTTTTTTTTTTTTTTTTGGCACACATTGCTTGGAATTCGAAGTCCACTCTGCCTCGTGAGGAAAATTAAGTTGCTCCTTTCATCTAGTACCGGCCAGTGCTACCGACGATTGTATTTCATTGATTTATTATTTGATTCCAGGAAATCCTACGAGATGAGATCTACTGTCAGCTGATGAGACAACTCACGGATAATAAGAACCGGCTGAGTGAGGAGAGAGGGTGGGAACTCATGTGGTTAGCTACCGGTCTATTCGCCTGTAGTCAGAGCTTAGTGAAGGTAAGGGTTATTTTAATAATACTACTTGGCACACTCTAATAAATATTAATAAAATAAATATAACAGGGTGATATAGAAAACGGTTCTAAGTTTTAACACTTTGCATAGGGGTAGTACGGCTTTCAGCACTTTCTTACAGTTTTTTTTTCTTTCTATTCTTGGAAAATTTGAACTTTATGAAGTTGAAAAAGTCGTACTTTAATCCATAAGAAAACTAATAATATTTCTGACAAGTACATCTAGATAGCCTTTGAAGTTTTTGAACATTGATCATTATAATACATATTTAGTTCGGATTAGAGGTCTTCTTTTGAATAAAAAAAAGAGGATATGGGTACATCTAAAAAAACCTTTCGTGAAATGCCAATTCATCTAAATCTTCTTATCAGTTCAGCTTCCAATATTAGCTAAATTTCCCTTCTCATTTCTCGAGTTCTAATTAACTAAAAATTCCTCTCTCCTTTCTATTCCAGGAGATTCTGGTCACCCATCCATTTACACGGATATCCAACTGGTCCTCAGGTAACACCTACTTCCATATGACCATAGGTAATTTGGTCCGCGGCTCCAAACTCCTATGTGAAACCACCCTAGGCTATAAGATGGATGATCTTCTTACCTCTTACATATCTCTAATGTTATCCAATATGAACAAGCAGAGGACCAAATGAGATTAGAATATATGTACCTTGTTTATCCGGCTGGGATAGGACTGAAAAGTCCCTTTTCCCCCGCAGTCTAACCAAGGTCTCATATATTTTGACATATTATGGGGTGTAATTAGGACCCGTGTTCACAGACACTTTTGGATGGTGACATTCTCCGTGGCCTAGTGGGTCCTGGGTTCGATTACCGGCTGGGTCAAATTAGATCCGGTGCCCCCCCTTTGGGGAAAAAAAAAATGTTAATTTTTTTTTTTTTTTTTTTTTTTTTTTACGATTTCTTTAATGTGGCAGGATTCTCCTGAAGGAGCTCTTCCACCCAACCACAATTTTCCTATATTCTTTCCCTCCGCAGGCATTCGAAGTGGATTCCTCAACCAGAGCCAAAGACTTTTGCTCGAGCATTGCTCAAAGACTGAACGTGAGGTCCTGCGAGGGATTCAGCTTGTTTGTGAAGATAGCCGACAAAGTTATTTCCGTACCCGAGGGCGATTTCTTCTTTGATTTCGTACGACATTTGACGGACTGGATCAAAAAGGCGAGACCCTCACGAGATGGTAAGTCTGTGAAAAATCTTCATTTCTTTATTGTATTTATTTCTATTTATTTATTTATTTGAATCGCTTTGACAAAGGGAACTGTAACTGCTAAGGCTTTATTGTTCGTTACGTATTCTCTGAAATCTGACAAGGGTGTGTTAAGCTAGGGGACCTTAAACAGGGAGTAGACCAACGTCTGTCTGTGCGACTATAAACAGGGAGGAGAACAGCTAATCCTAACCAGCCTAGCTAGCTGATAGTTTCAAAGGGTTCTCTCTGCTTGAAAAGAACAAGCATAGGTCCTCACAATAGTTGACTGCGGTTCAGAACGAGTCAATTAAATATGACTAGAGACCATCACCCTGGTGTGTTGCTGATAGAAGAGATATTTTCTCTATTTTTTCATCACCTTTCGGCTATAGCTAAGGCCGCTACAACAACAACATCTGACAAGGGTAATCTGTTTCTATTCCAGGAATCACTCCTCAATTCACCTACCAGGTATTCTTCATGAAGAAGCTATGGACCAACACCGTTCCCGGCAAGGACAGGAATGCGGACCTCATCTTTCACTTCCACCAGGAGTTGCCCAAGTTACTGCGAGGCTATCATAAGTGCAGCAAGGAAGAGGCTGCCAAGTTAGCCGCCCTTGTGTATAGAGTGCGCTTCGGAGAGAGCAAACAAGAACTACAGGCTATTCCGTGAGTAAATCAAATCATTAATTCGCCCACCTCTGTGGCCGTGAGGTCAAGAGCACTGACTCTCAACCCGGAGGTGGTGGGTTCGAATCCCCGCCAGGGCGGAAATTTTCTAACCAGACTTTTCCGTTCTTGAATAGGCATGGACCTAAAAGAATGTGCCCTGAAGTAATGCGAAAGGGTACATGTCGCCACTGGTCGCTACTCGATTAAAATAGCTACTCAATTGTCCTCATGAGGGTGAGTGCACCCCGAACTGCAAGCACAGAGCCGAAAAAAACTTCGAACCCTGGATCTCCGGCGTTCTTCTTGACATTTTCCCGTGTTCAGACGGTATCGGCGTTTTTCGTCAGCCTCTCAATCAGCCCTAGGGTGATTGCTTTTAGACTGACATTTGGTTTTGGATACAAAATTTTACGAGTGTATACCATTCGCACTCAACCTTTGCTATTTCTTTAGCAAGAGGGATTTCGGGCTGACCTGGCATTCCAATTCCTTATATTCCTGTATGTTTTATATGTTGCAGACAAATGCTCAGGGAGCTAATACCATCGGACTCGATAAAGATCCAGAGTAGTACAGAATGGAAGAGGTGTATAATAGCAGCTACCCGCGGGGGCCCGCGTGTGTTTTCCGGGGGGGGGGAATTGTTTTTTTTTTTTTTTTTTTTTTTTTTTTTTTTTTTGGCACACATTGCTTGGAATTCGAAGTCCACTCTGCCTCGTGAGGAAAATTAAGTTGCTCCTTTCATCTAGTACCGGCCAGTGCTACCGACGATTGTATTTCATTGATTTATTATTTGATTCCAGGAAATCCTACGAGATGAGATCTACTGTCAGCTGATGAGACAACTCACGGATAATAAGAACCGGCTGAGTGAGGAGAGAGGGTGGGAACTCATGTGGTTAGCTACCGGTCTATTCGCCTGTAGTCAGAGCTTAGTGAAGGTAAGGGTTATTTTAATAATACTACTTGGCACACTCAAATAAATATTAATAAAATAAATATAATACAATTTTCAGCAGTAGGCTATTATATACTGTAGGTACTAGGTATTGATTTTTTTTTTTCCAAGAAAAAAAGAGGTTTGATAGAGGGAACTGTAACCTGTAACTGCTGAGGTCCTGTTGTTCCGAAATCGAAGAGAGAATACCAGGGTAGGAGAAAGCCAGCCGTTCCGAAAACGAACTAATAAATATTTTCTTTTAAACTTAAAACAGTTTGACAGCGCGCTACCAATACCAAACTATATCTCTATCTATATTTTCTCAACCAGGAATTGACCCTATTCCTGCGTACAAGGCGGCATCCCATCTCGCAAGACTCATTACAAAGGCTGCAGAAGACACTACGCAATGGCCAGAGGAAATATCCACCGCATCAAGTAGAAGTGGAAGCTATTCAACATAAGACTACTCAGATCTTCCATAAGGTGTACTTCCCGGACGATACGGATGAGGTGAGTACCTGGCTCCTAGGAAGAGGTCCTTGGGTTCGATTACCGGCGGGGTCGGAGTGTTTTCGGCTCTGTGCTTGGTGTTCAGGGTGCACTCAGCCTCTTGAGGACTAGCTACTTTTATTTAGTAGCGGCCAGTGGCGACATTACCAGAGTCAAAAGATTGATGATAAGTGATTAAGAGTAGATGAGAATTAATAGTAAAGGAGGTACTTAGTAATGCTGTCATACCCTCAAAAATCGTGAAGAAGCTCTCTGCTTTACCACAGATAATTCATGATTTGATGATTTTTTTTTTTTATTCTGGTCACCCATCCATTTACACGGATATCCAACTGGTCCTCAGGTAACACCTACTTCCATATGACCATAGGTAATTTGGTCCGCGGCTCCAAACTCCTATGTGAAACCACCCTAGGCTATAAGATGGATGATCTTCTTACCTCTTACATATCTCTAATGTTATCCAATATGAACAAGCAGAGGACCAAATGAGATTAGAATATAATATATGTACCTTGTTTATCCTGGTGGGATAGGACTGAAAAGTCCCTTTTCCCCCGCGGGTGTAATTAGGACCCGTGTTCACAGACACTTTTGGATGGTGACATCCTCCGTGGCCTAGTGGGTAGCGGGTAGCACACTTGGCTTGCACGCCGGAGGTCCTGGGTTCGATTACCGGCTGGGTCAAATTAGATCCGGTGTTCACAGACACTTTGGTGACAACCTCTGTGGACTAGCGGGTATCACACTTGGTTTGCACGGCTGATGTCCCGGGTTCGATTCCCGGCAAGGTTTTGCTTCACAAATAATTCATTATGCAATTGATTGGTTTTGGTTTAAATAATACCAACTACATCAACGATAATCCGATCAACTTCTGTGATGAAGTGGTCGAAAGAACAAATTTCAAATGAGCTTTAATTAGTTTATAACATGAGCTAAGAACAAATGTTTTGGGTGACCTGCTACAACACTTTTCCAACTTCGGCCTTATGTCAGTGATTTTCATCTGCCGTTTCTATTTTTCGGCCTAATAATGTCCACTTTTTTAATCACTCCTTCCGCGTATTTGTAAACTTATTTTGTAATCTAGTATTTTTTTACATATTTTTATTTACGATACCTATGTACTGTATAAAGTGTAGAGATCTAGGTAGGTACTTCAAACTTCAAAGTACCTTTGAGTACGTTCTCGAACTTGTAATTAATATTCTTATTAAATAGTTTGATTAGTAAAATACCATTTGTAGTCTGTGTAAAGACGTGTCTGTAGTCAGCAATGTTCTATCATCTTTTTACCTTCTATTATCTCTAAAGAGGGACCTCATTTTGAAAAATGCGATCCCAAAGTCCCCAGCATCAAGCAATTAAAACTAGATAGATTGATAATTATTTAAATAATGTATTTTCTCGGGCTGAGCCCACGGCATTGTTCCTGACCAATAATCGATTTTCGTGTAAGCATAAATAACCAAAATCCACATTAGGATGTAACTATGTGAATCAGTGAAATCATTTATAGATTACATACCTACATAGACACTTATATCCTACTTACCTATTACCTAAGTATTTATATGCTGCAATCAAATCCTTAGGGATGTTCCATTTTCTTGATGAAATCATATTGACTTGTTTTTCTGTTAATAAAATGCATAATTATATTTTATTATTTATTTGTAAAGAGATTATATTCTATTTTAATAATAAACCTGAAATTACACGTATAATCAATCTGTGTTTATTTATTCAATCTTTTTTTTTCAAACAAAATTTAATAGAGGAAACTGTAGTCTTATCGCCCCGAAAGCAAAGAAAGAAGGTAGACAGGATAGGAGAAAGCCAGTCGTTCTGAGAGCGAACCTTATCTATTGGGGATAAAATCCGCCCCGAGCGTGAATCAAACCCGCGATTTAGCGCTTACAAGGCAGACGCGCTAACCACCAAGTTAGGCTGGCTAGAAACAAGTTTGAGTGATACGATATGATATGTGTTTAACTTATCTAACTGGATCATCCACTTTCTAAAGTAACAAGATCTAAACTAAAGTAAAACCATACATGTTGACCGTATGTTGTAGGTACCTACTCAGTGTAAATAATAATACACGTTTACAAGTACCTACGTAATTTAAAATACAGTTTATGTATGGTGTACTTGATGTTTAATTGAAGGAATAATGAAATTTGGATTTACATACCTACATGATTATTTATAGTTGAGTTTGTTATTGCTCATTACAATAGAATAACTGGTAATAATCCCGACTTGCCTTAAACAAACATAAATTCTCAGGGAAAATAAATGTGTAATTGTTTTACAATATACAGTAATACCTCGTACCTACTTGATTATTTTTACACATGTACCTATATTAAAAAAAATAGGCTTCATAGAGGGAACTGTAACTGTAAGGTCTTATCGTCCCGAAAGCGAAGAAAAAAAGAAGACAGGATAGGAGAAACTAAGTCATCAAAACATGTATAGTACCTATTTTTGAGCAGCTTTTACTGGGTCGAGCTGGTGACAGATTTCTTGAAAGCAATTAATTTCACCAATAAAGCTGGAGGTTACCAAGGGTTCATCATGATTCAAAGGAAAAGCACAGGTCCTTATGATGGTTGACTGTGGTTCGGACGGGCCAAGGACCCATTGCAATACTTTCTCATTGCCTTGTATAGCTTCCCTATAATACTAACTTGTTTTTAATAGAAATTAAAAATCATATCTGAGCGTACGGCAGTGCGTCAGGCTAAGTTCCCGTAAGCACACCTGTGTATCTTTATACGAACCGATTTGGCAGGTTTTTCTCACCTTCATAGACCGGATTCCTCTGAAGATGTCATGCTACCTTTTATTCTTAGCCGACAGTATAAATGAGGTATATCAAATAAATAAATAATATGGATCAAATAAATAAATTTCACGTTATTATTCCTGTTCTATTCTCCCCAGGTGAAGGTTCCTCATTTCTGAGTTTCCACCGAGGGGACCTTATACTTCTGGAAGAGGGTAGCACAGGGGAGACTGTGCAGAATTCTGGATGGTGTGTAGGCCGCTGCGACAGGACGGGAGAGAAGGGAGACTTCCCCGCCGAAACTGTGTATGTTCTGCCCACCCTCAGTAAACCACCCTCCGATATACTGGTATGTATAAGTATAAGGAGTGCTTTATTTAGATTGTCAGCTTAGAACAGGTTGTTCCATTATACCAACAGTTGAATAGAGCACCTCTTTATTGATATAATTTTGTTTATAATTTATACAAAAGTATCAACATTGTATATAATAGCATGATTAATTGATTGATTGGTTGATTGTTTTAGTTTGCTTTAATTTTCAACAATAACATAGGTATACAATAAATACCTTCTGGAAGGAATATTATCATCTTTTGAAGAGGTTTGATAGAGGTAACTGCAAATGCTAAGGTCTCATTGTCCCGCATAAGTTCCTATTCTTAGTTCCTTCTACTCTGATTTCTAACCCAACATGGACGTTTTAACTCGCCACAGGTACCTTCTTATATCTACTTTTCCTTCATAACTCCATCGTCATTTTTCCCATCATTCTGTTCCAAGCCGGACTCGTGTTTCGCGTATTCCCACAGCAATAACGTTGTTTTCCAGGGTCTTTGTGTGCTGGGCATGTTTTTCACACAGGTCCTGTTATCTGTGCCATCGTTTGAAGGTACCACCGACCCATCATTTCTTATCAACCACTACAATTACCATTGTTTTGAATGGGAACCCGCAGGTACAACTTGATGGAATATTCTCGAAATGGTAGAAGTACAAGTACGATATTACAAGTCATAATCAACAAGTAAGTACAGGAGGTAGAATATACTTGATTTGCACGGATGGGATGAGACTGAAAAGTCCCTCTACCGCCACAGACGTAACCCGAGGGAAGTTAAAAATAAAGGCAGGCAGAAAGGCATACAAAGATCAACGTGGCAGCGCGGTAGGTATGCTACTATACTAGTTCACAGGCTAAAGGCCTCCTTAAGTAAATAAAAGTAAAAACATCCACCCCCTTCCAATTACCTCAACCCCCATGCTACCGAAGTAGTTTATCAAAATGAATCACATTGCAATGGTCTAGAGTAATAAAAATCCGTCTACTTGTATTTGTAAATAATTTATCACACGAAATATAAAAATAAAACAGAATACATGTCAGAAGTATGAAATATGTACAATGTAAACTATTTACACAATGGCTGCCCGGATATGTACAAATAAATTGGACATTTACAAAATCAGAAAATTGTATTTACATAAAAAAAGATTCGAAAGCAAGTACTACAAGAAAGGTATACAACTGGAGGAAGAAGAAATAAAATTAATAAAGTCTTGAAAGGAAGATGGGAGAAAAGAATTGATTAGAAAAATTAAGTAACCAAGTACTTTCCAAGTTCAATTTGAGTTTGTTCGTTTGTGTGTGTTCTTTTGAGTATGAGAGTAAAAGTAAATACAATAGTGAATTATCAGGATAATATAATTTGGTACCCTGACATTGAATAAATACATACGAGTATAAATTTAGAACAGTATTTAAACCTGAATTAATTTCATAAATATCAGGTAAATATTTAATATTTCAATCAATAAATTAGTCTAATAATTAAATACACATAGGTATAAAGTACAGAAAAGTGTCCACCAGAAAATGGCCCCATTGAAACAATTTAACAGAGGGATTTTCCAGGGACTTATTTGGTATATCTTCAGTCAATTTAAGTTTGCACTTTTGCAGAGCAAAACACTATGAAACAGGCTCTATTTATTGGGACTTATTTGGTATATCTTCAGTCAATTTAAGTTTGCACTTTTGCAGAGCAAAACACTATGAAACAGGCTCTATTTATTTACCTACCTACATAATATAATCTCGAGTGGTTAGATCCCAGCATAGGACCTACTTAGTGCTTTTTATTTCACCTAACATTAATCTGGACCGATACCTACTTTACAGGCACTTCAAGTGCTGCTAGCTATTGTAGTTAAGGAGACTTTACTTGAGTTAACCCCTTTTTTTTTTTTTTTTTTTTTTTTTTTTCAACTCATACATAAGTAAATTTTTGTTAAAAAATTTCCAAATGCAACATCCCTGCACCATCTTCAATTTCTATTTTTCTTATCTTTCTTCTCAATCCTCTCACAAATAAATTAGTTAAAAATATTTGCTAAGCTAGTGAACCAAATCTAACCATACAAAAGCAATCCATGGAAAGTTGGAAACAAGGGAATGTAGATTTATCTAAAAAATATTTATCTAAAAAGAAGTTTTTATTCCAATGGTAGGCATCAAACCTAGGATCTTCTCCAAGGCAAACAAGCATGTTACCACTGATTTTCATTTAGGTGACTAAAAACCTTGGCTTTTATTATGTGCTGAAACATGTTCTGATATTTGAATCCAAGTAAGAAATGGCTTGATAGCATGACTTCACACTGAGCTACTTAAGTAGATACCTAACTATTTTTTTTTTCTCCTGAAACCATTACAATGCTACCACATATTACTTGTGCAAGTGTTCATAACCCACATAGCTTTAAACAAAAACATGCTGGGAGGTGCACAAATGTCAAGAGTTTGAAGCGCCACCCAACCTATATTGACACAAAATGGAGTTTCAAGGTTTTTGGTCATATAAATTACCCCAAAATCTATAAAGTTATGTTGGCTTTATGACAGTCTATTTCTGGATATTTTTCATTCATCTGGGATCTAATGGCCAATCTTGCCACTGAGAGCTTACAGTGTCAAGGGGTTTCTAGACGTCACACATTTGATTTGCACAGGCCAGTATTTCTTGAACTCTAGATCACTCTCTGTGGTAAGAACAGGCATAAGAAGCCCAAAGGATGTCTTTCATTATGAGACTGTAGACCTTGGGGTTAATAATCTCAACTTTAATACAAACCTTGTTTTAACGGGAGAAGTGGTTAAAGATTTTCACACTGGTTTCCTGATGCTCTTGGTGCCCAAGATATCAACTGATCATCGTGATATGTATTGTAAGTTGTAGAAAACTTCACAGAAAGATCCACAAGCCATCCAAATTCAACATTTTCCAAATTCTGCGTTCAGCTTCCAAATGGCACTTTTTGTTTACAATCCTCGATGGGTGAACTACACAAAGCAAAAAACACAAAACACTTCTCAGGATATAATCAAATTTAAGGTTAAATTCTTCAGCACAGACACATCACTAAAATGCTAATTAACACAATTTATAACTATCCTACGGGAACTTAAAATTATATTTAACTTTCAGCAGGAAAACACCAAACTTTACAAAAGACTTTCAACTTAGAAAATGTACACAAGACTTCAAACACACCTGTTCAACATGCAGCATTTTCCCACGGTCAGTTAAGTCAGGAAATGTGAAACAATTTAAAAAAAATCAATTCTCTTTTTTTGAATCCTTGGAAAAGCTGAAGGCGAATAATTA